>NC_044187.1:22082587-22195087 GCF_900880675.1 Sparus aurata | reverse complement strand
TATTTCTGCCTTAGCTTGGAGGACAGGTGCTGCGTTTCATCCATAGCTTGGCATAGAAAAAGAAGAGGAAGGAGAAGAAGAAGACATGTCATCTGGTCTGTACCTTTCCAGAAAGATCCAATAATGATCCCTATAACTTCAGGACACACTCGCACACAAACACATATGTACACAGGGCGGAGCGAGGGGTACCATCTCCCTCTCTCTATGCCGTCTGCACCCCCCCACACACACAAACACCCCCCGCAGCCCCCATACTATCCCCTCTCCTCTATGTAGCACCACAGATGCCCATGTTGCCCTGCAACAGCTGTCTCACCATGTGCCCTACCAAGTGTTGCCACCCAATGGAAGGGAGAGGAAGTGAGGAGGAGGGAGGATTTGGGTGGGGAGGGAGAGGAAGGGTGGGTGAATTTGGATGGGAGGGACAGGGTCATGAATATTAATCTTTTTTTCTCCTTTTTTATCATAAAAAAGGAGCTGTCCTCATCTACGTGGTCATCATGCTTCCTTACTTTGTCTTAATTATTTGAATGCATGCATGCCTGCCCAGCGTTTCTGTCTCCCTCTTTCTCTCTGACTCTCTCTCTCTCTCTCTCTCACTCATTTGGTTCTGGATTCGGTCGAGGTGATGGCCAGCGCCCATGTTTCCTCCCCGGTCACAGGAAGCCCCTGGAAGCAGAGTGGAGAAGGAGGGAACGTCAATCAGAGGGCGCCTTCCTATTGGTGCGGCCGGTTAGCGGCACCCGTTGTGACCAATGGCCGGAGGAGGGGTGCATAGTAACAGCGGGGCATGGAGAGAGGGTATTTTCAAATGCAAACACTGGTCCAACAAGTCAGGTGCAGGATCCAGACTCGATCCAGTGACAGAACAAAATGGAGGGCTGGGATGGTGTGCCGCCATTTTGGGGCAAAATATTTTGAGTATGCATGCCATGTCTCCTTGTTGAGGTGAAATAAGAGGCGAAAAGCCGTGGCAACAGAATGACCTCAAGCATTAGTGTTTGCTTGCTAAGACAAAAAATTCTCAACAGTGCTGAATTAATGAATGATTAACAGTAGATCTGTGCCTTTTTAGAACACAATGTGATTTAAAGGTGCCACAGTCACGACTAAGCCACTCTAAATATTCTGCTAATTACTGAAAATTCTTTCAAAGACAGACATCTGTGCTCACAGAGACAGCCATACCTGTGACTTTCATTTTTATTTTGAAATTGGAAAAGTAAAGCAATGAGGCGCAAAAGATGCCAGGACAGATGGATCCAAGTGTAGAGTACCATCCGAGAAACTGATGCCACATTATGGTCCCCTGTGGTCTTCACTGCACGCTAAATAAATACGGTTGAGAGCTTGAGACGCCCAATAAAAGAAAACTAATAAAAAAGTATGCGAAAAAGTACAAGAGGAGTTGTGAGCGAGTGTGGCACGGCACCCTCCTTGTGTATTTGTTCATTTAATTTTGAAGGGATGAAAGCAGACAGGCATAAAGAGGGGCAGACGTAGAGAGATCACAGCATCGTGTACCGTATTGGTGGGTAGTGTGCCACACAGTCTGCCTCCTAAAGCAATAAATCTGAAACAGCATAATAGATAAACGCAATTCAGAACACAAAATACCCTGCGAGGGAAAACTAATAAAAAACTGAGTGATTAAGTGGAATCAGAGCTCTTAGGCAGTATCTGGAGATGGGAGCTGTTGCCATACAAAGACCAGAGCGGGCCAACACAACAGATGAGAGAGCATAGGGACGGGGGGCCGAGAAAACGAGGGCTAAAAGCAGAGGGAACGAGAGACAGATGATGGGAGCGAGGAAAGGAGGGATGGAGGAGAGAAAGTGAGGGATGGATGGGGCAGCAGATCAGAGGGAGCCTCTAGTGTGTCTTGCTCTCCCTTTAAAGAAGAGCCAGGAAAACAGATTAGGAGTCCTCTTTTCTCCTGGGGGAGCACACACACACACACACACACACACAACCTCCATTCAACCGCCCTCCTCCTCCTCTTCACACAAACAGACAACTAACTAACTTTTACGTTGCACCCGCAGCTGACCTGCCCAGCCCAGAACAAATCCGCCCGGTGCTGAACGTCGTCCCCGCTGACGGAGAGGGTGGAGACATAGAGACACAATGACAGCCTGTGTGTGCCGCAGTCGAGATGACCTCACATCAGGTCACGTTTGCTAACTGTTTACGACACAAAGAGGAGTGATGTCAGGGAGTATCTGCCTGCTTCACCGACACTCAGTACACAAATACAGACCGCAGCGTGTCACTGTGTCCTGTGTTCACGTTAATATAGTAATAATAATAATAATAATTGTTATTATTAATATTGTTTGTTAAACTAACAATTATCTTCATTAACATGTAATCTGATTATTTTCTCAATGAATCACATATTAATTTAGTCTATGAAATGTACACATTTTCAGAGTCCACAGTAACATCTTCCTTTGTTTAACCAGCATTATTAATATAAAAATTCAATATTCAGAGGAAAGCAGCAAATCCTCACATGGGCGAAGCTGAAACCAGCAAATGTTGCTTGAAAAACAATTAAATATCAAAACAGTTTTCCAAAGAACAACTTTTTGATTCTTCATTGAAAAGCTTTAGTTTGGATAAATATTTTTATGACAAAATAACAGTGGTTTTATTTGAATCCACTCAAAATATCAGACTCAGAACTGAGTGTGTGTGTGTGTGTGTGTGTGTGTGTGTGTGTGTGTGTGTGTGTGTGTGTGTGTGTGTGTGTGTGTGTGTGTGTGTTATCAAAGCTGAGCCTAATGTCAGCCATTGATAACCAGTGCACACAAAGACACTTGTGCTCGCCCGTCACTCGTCTCAGATTCTTGGAAAGGTGAAGTCTTTCTCCAGAAAGATAAACGGCTCGTCGTATTCGTGCTCGCCTTCACACACTCTGACTCTCAATCTTCACTGACCACTCACTGTGAAGCCTGACAAAGCATTGAAACCACAGAGGTGGGAGAAGCATTTAGAGCTTTTACTTAAATAAAAGTATAGCATAACAGTATAACATTGTATGGAACAATACTTGATAATAAGTACAACTCTTGCATTCAAAATCCTACTTCAGTGAAATCTCATAAGCCAAATGAAAACATGAAATATCCCCTTTAGCTGTTTGTTATAATATATTATATTATTATGTCATTGCAACTGAGTCATTAACACAAAAGCAGCATTTTGATGTTGCATATGGCAGACGATCACTCACTGCTTCATATGCTGTCATGTAGTTTAATCTAAATTATTTTTTCAGATTTTAGAAAACAAAACTAAAATGTCAATATTAATCGGTAAAATGACTCAAGCATGAAGCACAATACTTCCCTCTGATTGGAAGTATAAAGTAGCATGACATAAAAATACTAAATAAAAGTACCTTCAAATTGAACACTAATGTTTTCCACTTCATTAGCTTTGGTCCAACATTTGGTGTGTTTATTTATTTTAAATATTACTGCAGCAAACGGGAAGACATTTATACGTTCATATGTTTTTTAATTCAAACAATAAGTTGTCAGAGATCCCTTTAGCAGAGCTTCACTCTGATTAAACCCCTTAATTAAAAAAAGCATCGAGCAGCTCCACACAGGTTCCCCGTACGCCTCACAAAACAAAAGGAGGCTGGATTTTTTTCTGCCAGAATTTAACTTGTGGACAGTTAAGGTACGAGAGATTGGACAGTTTCTCTTGTTAGAAATGCAAACTTTTTGACTTAATGTGCCTCTTGTGGTGTTAGATATCAGTAGACAGGTATGAATTAATAACTGCCATTATTATATTTTTCTACATTATGATGTTTTGTGTTTTTATTGTTTTTATTGCCTGTGTGAACGACCTCTCAAACAAACTTACCTCAGATTACGCTCGGAATTCATTGACAAATAATATCAAGAATGATGTGATCCGGGTTTTTAGTTTGTTTTAACATTTCACAACGTGTGATTTGGTTTCCTGAGGTCAGATTTCGGCAAAGAATGACGGTACGGCCATATACAGTTAAACATGAACTGCTCGGGACATCCTTCGTGGTCTAAGGCACAGACCATAATCACAACGTTCCCTATTCTTGTCTGGCCGGGAACCTTTTTTCACCCAATGCCCTGTATATCTCTGCTGAATGACTACGAAATAAAAAAGACAAGAACACATTGTTCAATCTATTTTCGGCCTCAGCAGATGATTTCCGCGGCCTCTGCTCTGCAGCGTTCACACTATCGGACCCTATATGTTTGTGGGAAAAAAACTCCTCCTGAAGGCTGCAGCTTCATAATCTGTAGGTTAAAAAGTCTCCATGACTCTGTGGAGGGAATGTGCTCGGCTGGCAGCAGCAATGTGAACATACTCCACCCTCCATCCTATTCTCCTGTGCCAGGGCCGGGCATTCCTCTCCCCTCCAATGGCCGGTTAGCACCCACTCTTTTTCTCTTTCTGTTGCACACAAACACAGACTTACTCTCTTTTTGTCCCTATGCAACTGCTTCAAAAAACTGTCCACTTCCTTCCCTTCCTTACTTGCCACATACATTTCCTCCTTTCCTCCCCGTGCTTCTCTCTTCCTTCACTTCCCTTCCATCTTATTTTTTCCCCCTCTTCAACAACCCTCCATCTCTCTCTCTCTCTCTCTCTCTCTCTCTCTCTCTCTCTCTCTCTCTCTCTCTCTCTGTGTCTCCCTCTCTCCCTCAGCTGCTCTCTCATTTGGGTTTATTTGCATGGCAGAGCGTAAAGGATGCAGACAGTGTGAGCAGGGCCAGCAGAGCCCTCCTGTGTCCATCCAGGCCAGGGCTTGAGATTTGTAATGCTAGACAACACTCGGCAATGCGGGGATAAAAAAACCTCGGCCCGCCGCAGACAAAAAGAGCCTTGTTTTTTCCCCTTCCCTTTCCACCGCTTATTGCACTTCTCGCACGGAGACACAGAATCCTCAGGGTCGTTTTCTTTTTAGACGAATGAGGATTGGAGAGAGGAGGGGAAAAAAAGGAAAAAACCCCAGTTCCGCTCAGTTTGATATCTTGGTGCAGAGTATATTTTGTGTAAGGCCAAGTGAGTGTTTAATTTTCCCCTGACTTGGCTGCAGCGGAGGGCAGTGAGATCAGGCCGGGAGTCAGTGGAGCTGCAGCCAGGAGGAGTCAGAGTGAAGTGCTTTTAATAGGTGGCAGCAGGACTGAGGCCTTTGATTTGTATTTGTACTGTGTGTTGTACTTTGTACTTTTGTGGACCACTGGCACCGACACCCATCTAAACTTTGGCTTATCAGCTGGGAAGAATAGTTACCCATTTCTCCAGCTCAGCTATTATTGGCTTTTCTTCATTTCTTACGTCTATTTGATTGACTTTTTATGATGCTGGCAGGCCCAGAGCCTTATAGTGGTTATAGGAGTACTGACTGCGAGTACTTTTTTTTGTGCAAATTTGTGCATAAAACATGGACATTTTGAAGCTGCTGGAGCGAGCCGCCAGTTGGTTTTGGGTTTTTTTCTCCTTATTTTCTCCATCTGACATTGAGAGAAAGTCTTTCTGCCTCTGAAGAGATTTCATTTTCATTTGTTATTTCGACCTCGGTTAACTCTCATTTGTATTTCCCTCACCATCATCTTCTGTAGTACTAAATTGTCCTTTTATCTATTGTCATGTGAGCCCGACAAACAGGTGAAACGTGAGTATTTTGCTCTCTTTCATTTGGAAATTTGAGACGCGCTACCCTGTCATATTCATTTTTGTAAATGATGATCAGGATGTTAGGTTTTGGTTTGGAGAAGGAGAGGAAAACATTTCACTTTTATGCTGTGCATAAAACAGCGGTTTGATTGATTTCCAGTGCATTATTCTCTCAAAACAATCTGACATTTTTCCTCAAGTAATTATGCACTCAGTTATTCAATAGTCCCTCTGATGAAGCGTGAACCTGTTGATTAGAGTTCGTATGTCCGTGCACCACAATCTCACAGTTTCTTGCTTACCTTTTTTCCCTCCGTCCGTCCCAAACTCGCAAACAAGTGTTGGCACCAAGTCCATCTCTGATAGGAATGAATATTTATCAGCCACAGTTCACCTCAGTGCCGTCCACTGACCAGCAATTTATCGCCTGGTCTCTCCATCTGATGATTTACTTCCAACAAGTCAATCATGGTTTGCAGTTGTATTCCAGCCTGGAATCCAAAACTTGTAATTTGGGGGGAAAAACGTTCACCCTGATTCTTCTCAGGGGTTTACAGACAAGCTTTTGGGACTTGGAAAAAAAAAGTCCTTCTGTGTTGTCTGAACTTTGCCTGTCTGATCCCACAATGTGCCCTTCTCCTCTCACAGCGAGGCTTTAGGGGACTTATTGCCCACAAAATGCTGGGTCTTAAAACAGTGTGGTATCAGAGCCATTGTGGTCTGCAGTAATGGCTGGTTTTTAAGGGGGCTGTGGTGAGATACACCGCTCAGGGCTTTCATTAACCCAGAGCTCAGCCTAATTGACACTTATAGGTTGCCTTACATGATTAGGGCCGGTGTCGCCAACAAATTTCCTACAGTTTGTTTTTGAAACTTTTGGAACGCATCGACCGAACCGTTCTCATTTCTTCCAAGAAACATTAAAATAGGATAAAACTTGTTAGATGTTTTGGCTCATTTTTATTTTTATTTTTTTTATCAAATTTTTAACAAGATAAATCAAATGTTCATGACCAAACCATGTGCGTTATTTTATTACTGTAGATGGTTTGGAGGTCATAAAGAAAAATGACTACAGGAGGATGAAGTGACGCTCAGACCAGCAGTTCACATTTTCAATAACATTATTTTAAGAAATTGAAATGAGGTCAACTGCTACAAACATATGGTGCATTAGGATGAGAGAGATCACAGTTATATTTAAGACACATTTATATAAAAAAAACTAAACAAAACAAACAACCAAGCAAGTCATGTAGGTAGAATGAGTGATTCAGTGTGCAGATTTTTTTTAAAGAGCATAATTCAAAGAATTTGGCTCACTGTTCTGTGATCAGACTTTTATGAATCACACAACTTCTATTTTTTTTTTTAACAAACAAGTTTTCTGATAATTATTGTTATTTTCACATTTTGTCATTTAAACACTTTGATGTTCATCCAGTCTGTTTAAAATTGAGGCCTTTTCTTCAACATTCCTCCTCATGATAAATCTACACGATGAACGAACTCAACGCGGTTCTGTGACATTTTTTAAATGACTTGACATTTTCAAATGAGCTTTGCAGGTGATAAAAGACAGCTTCTTCTTCTTTTTTTCTTCTTTTTTTGCAGTTTTTCGATTTTAGAAATATGTTTGCGAGACATTTTTTTTTTTAATATGCACTTTACCCTAAAAAATATAGAGCTGAATATTTGATTAGAGGACGTGTTGCTGTCTAATAAACCCAAATAACAAACGTCCCTTTCGATCGTACGGCCACGAGACAGATCTGCACCTTTTTTTGTTTTGTTTTTTTCGTTCCCACAAACACCTTTGCTCGATTTTATTCCACGTTTCCGGCCGCAGTTTTGTTACCTGGACCTTGTGGAGAATGTGTGTGTGGCCTCCTGCAGCCTCCGGGCTCTGCGGCTGCTCCTGCTGAGTACACAGCGCGCTCCCACTGTACAAACTGTTGTTTGTAAATTTAATTAAGGGTTAAGGAAAAAATCGTGTCGTGGGATTATTTGGGGTTTAAGAGGCGCATGCTGGTGATTTTCCAATCAACTGGTCATTCTCCAAACAGGCCGTCGGGCATGTGCGAGCCTCCCAGAGAGCAGCAGCATCTGCAGAGACACCAGAGTTAGTATTAAAAAAGGCAGATTTAGGAAGGTCAGGATGTAAACTGTGAACGTTGCTCTACTGATGGATGCTGATGTCATTCAGTCAATAAAACATCAGAACGCATAAGATTTATGAATTATATATGTATTGTATAATTATTATTATTTGTATTACCGGTATTATTATTATTATTATTATTATTATTACATTTGTAGTTGTTGCTGTGGTTGTTTAATTTCTATTAAATTAATATTACCCTCTGTACTTTTTAATTATGGTTTTTGCACGATTATTTTGTTGTGAAAGAATTCTTTTTTCTCTCCCTTCACCTAACTCCATTAATAACTTCATCATTACATCTGACTGGCTGGCTGCTTAACTTGCCAACAATTATTAACTCTTCACTGCAGCAACTTGAGGTTTGTTTCGTGTCCCAGCTGATGGCCAGTGTTCATTTCGCAAAGAATTAATATTAACACTTAGAAAAATCATTGTTAGACTTGTCAGACCGTTCGTGTCCCAAAATGACAATGAAAGGCTCATATCTGAGCTCCTACACGTTTATGTAGTCAGCTTAATGAAATTGGTGAAGTAGGGGTTTTTTTTAATTTAGAAAATAAAATCGAAATATGAAGCAAAAATCTCACTTTAGAGCAACACATGGTCTGCAAGTATTAACGAACAGGTGCAAATCTCCAGATTGTAGAGTTAGCTCGCATTATGTGTCTTTGTCCTACATTCTTATTATGATGAGATGGCCCTTGTTGACCTCCATGTTAAGCCACATAAAAACACCTTTCTCTTCCTGCTGCTGAGTAAAATGACCCATCACGGCCTCCGTTAACCCAAAATCTTCTCTTTTTAAAGTGAAACACAAACACAAATACGCCTCACACGTCATCCCACAGCAGACACACTTTGGTGCTAAACTGAATCCTCCAGATGAAGCTGAAACAAACAAACAAAAAACAACTTAAATTGCATATTCAATTAAAAATGAATTATTGATGTGGCCAAATGTGAGGGGAGGTCAACATTTAATTATTGATAAGCCGTCATGTTAGAGGAATGTCATCAGACGTCTTTGTTTTTGTTTTTTAATAAAGGGACGGATAACGACACACGCATGAGGAGCAACATTTCCTCTGGGAGCTGATTTATCGATACAACAAAGGCTCGATAGTTTTGCATCCGTCTGTGTCGAGAGCGAAAAATCAGACTCCTGTTGTCCTGGTTTAAACTCAGCCTGAAAACACCTGAGCGTGACACACACAAACACACAAACACAGGCTGGTTTTAACACGTGATGGGCGCCAAGAAGGTTTTATTTTATATTTCAACATGTTTCTAAAATTGCTTTAATGTTTTAAGGTTTTTTGGGGGTTTGATGAAATCATTTATTTTGTTATTTTTGTTTTATCTACCACAAGTGTTTTCCAGCCAATTTTCTTTGTGCCATTCCCCCTTTTTTGGGCACCGTGGTGTCCCTACAAGTCCTGCTGGCCTGATTCATTTATATCAGAGATGATTAATGCTCTTCCTTCCACGTTGCATTAATAACTCTCTTAATTCAAAACTTCAACTTCCCCCTTTGGCTCTTTTCCTAAACAACCAGAGAGAAAGTGTCCACCGGCTTCTTCAGGCTTCCAGTCCCCCACAACTATAGCACTCTTACTAGAGGAACAACAAAAAAGACAAAACAAAAAAAGGAAAAGAAAAGGCAAATTTGGAATTCTCCTGTGTTATTTCCCAGAAGTCAGATCTTTTATAGCTTACAGTATGTCTCAGTCGCGTCTAATCCTGTTGCTTCACTGCGTCCTCCTGTTGGGAGACACAGTGACAAGAAATCTGCGCGGAAGAAGTGTTTAAAAGAAGCTTTCAAGTTAAAGCTCGCTAAACTCCGTCATTAAAATCACCACCAGTGTGAATTAACAGAATAGATTCAACCTCTTTATACAACAAAGCTCCAAATATGATCAGAAAAACCCTCTGAACCTCCTCTCATCCACTGGATTTCTGGGAACAGAGTCTTTATTTAAATACATATATATATATATATATATATATATATATATATATATATATATATATATATATATATATATATATATATATATATATATGTTGCTGGGGTTTAGCAGAGACACCTTCCCTTAAATGAACCTAATGACCTTTTCTCTTTTTTTCTTTCTCTTTTTCTTTTCTTTCTTTTTTCTTTTGTTTTTGTTTGTGGCGGGATCCTCGCTTCAGATCAGAAGAGAGAACAGAGACACGACGGAAATCAGACCGGGAGCAGCTCGGGTCGTGCCCACAGTGCCACTCTGGAACCCTTCAGTACACGCAGGCGGTAGGTAGGAGCCAGTGCAGCCCTAATCCCCGCCGTCCGTGATTTAGCCCCTGGTCCTCCTAATTCTCCTAAAGCCCCAGCTGCTCCCCTGGCCGCTCCGCTCTCTCCGCGACAGCCTGCACACCGCTCGCTTTATTAATAATTCACCTAATAATTCACCACTTCGCCGCTGCGCACCCCCACACACCGCCCCCCTTCACCTTCACTGTAAACAACTGCCCCCAATTCCTCGTCTATTATTATTTGTGTGTGTGTGTGTGTGTGTGTGTGTGTGTGTGTGTGTGTGTGTGTGTGTGTGTGTAAACAGGTCGCACGCTGGTGAGGTGGGCTGTTAGGCTATATATATTTTCTGTCGGGAGGGAAGTGTAGGCTGTCTGTCGCGCACGGCGAGCTTCCATTTTACGCATCCAGAGCCACGCTGCAGCCCGGACGGAGCAACTACGTGTCGCCGCGCTGCGCTCTGCTCTGCCGTGCAGTGCCGTGGAGTACCGTGCTGTGCTGTGCTGTGCAGGCATTCTGCTTTATCGTTGCGAAAAAACGCAAGCTGCTCTTTCATCTCGTCAGCTTTGAGGAGGAGGCGGCGAGGGACCAGGGGTGTCCTCCCGTTTGTGTGTGCGTGTGTGTGTATAACACCGCGTGTGTGCGTGCGCGTCGTTTGTATGTGTGTTGGACCGAGAGAGAGAGAGAGAGGAGAGCGAGCGAGCGAGAGAGATGCGAGGGTAAAACAGATCGGACGCGCGGCGCAGGAGACAGCCGCTTTTGGACACGTTTTGGAGACAGAAGCCGGTCGACCGCAAAGGCTGCGCACGGAAAAATATCAAGAAAGAAAACTTACTTTGCATCACCTCTCCCGTCCATTCAACGCGTTCGAGTGCTATTGATATTATTTCGGGGGAGTTTTTTTTTGTTTGGCGTCTCCCAATCTGCTGGACAAGTTTTCCCGCTGAAGGACGCACCTCGGGACTTTGACGCAGACGTCTCCCTGACTTCTTGCTGCTGGACATGGACGCATCTGAGGCCAAACGGCGGTAAACGGAGGGCTCGGAGCTGCTGTCCTCCTTTCCTCCTATCTCTCGCAGAGTGGACCCACTTTTGAAAGCGCGTGTGTTTTTTTTTTTCTATCTGGGCCTAAGGCCGACTTGTTTAAAGGTCCCTTTTTTTGCTTCCGGCAACAGCGAAGAGACCAAGTCTTCCTCCCTCAGCCCTCACTCCCTCTCTCACTTTTTTGGAAGCTGAACTTTTAAAGGAAAATGGGGCATTGAGAGGGTTGGCAGATCTCCCCACGCTATAATGGTACGTGCTGTGTAACTCAATAGTTCCCCTTCAGTCGGGTCTATAGGGGCAAAGTCTATAGGACTGAAAATAAACCAAACATCATGTGTTTAAGTGCATCCCAGCAGAGGGTTTCTCCTCTCTTTTTTTTAATTAAGGTTTCTCGTTTCTTTGTAAAAAGATCTGCACTTTGTTGGACGCGCAGAGTGAGAGTTGGCTGAGGTGTGTGTGTGTGAGGCCATAGATGACGATACAACACACCTGTGAGCGCGTGTGTGAGAGCGTGTGTGTGTGTGTGTGTGTGTGTGTGTGTGTGACTGAGTGAGACAGAAAGAGGTGTGTGATCACCGCTTTCCTGCCAATTTGAATCATTATAAAGCACCAAAACTCACTTTGATTAACATAAATTACACACAAAAAAAAAACACATTTACCATGCATCTCGACACACAGCCTCACGTGCACAAGACAGTGTATTTAAATGCAGCTTTTTTTATTTTTTATTTTAACCATTAAAACATCTCCCATTCATCTTTTTGTCCCCCTTAAACCTTCGTCAGAAACACAATAAGGCTGTAATTAAATATGCACCTGGTATTTAACATTTAAAAGCAAAAAAAAACAATTATATGTGTTTCCTGATTTAAGCTGCTTTAGCCTCGGTGGCGGGTTAACAGCGTGCAGGCTGGCTTGTTTGCAGAGGCGCTTGTAGACACCGATCGACAAACTGGAGGCTGATCTTCCTGCGCTGCTCAGATCAAACAGAATAAAACACACACACGGCGACAGGCCAGAGCACAGTGATAGTGTATGATGATGATGATGATGATGATGATGATGATGATATTCTGCAACCACCTCATAGTGTGGAGCATTCTGGCTTCCACCGGACTGCACCGTGCGGGTTTTTTTATTTTTTTTATTTTTTTTCCTCTTGTTTTTTATCAATGGGCACTTCATTTGCGTAGTTGATGACACTTTATAGAGACTACAAGGGGGTGGGGAGGTGAGGTGACACACAGGCCGTCTTTGTGCCCTCAGAACAAGTGCTGAGAGAGCGTCGTGGACGGGAGCACCTCCGAGGTGTTTAATGTTGATCAGACTAAAACAACAGGAGGAATCTCCGACTGTAAAAGATGCTTTAATGATCTTTTAAAAAAAATAATAATATAAAAAAAACCTTCAGCATCTAGAGATAGAAATCTGATATTTGACTTTGTTCATTTCATTGCTTTTCCCCCACTGCATCAGCTGATTACTATCTGTCTTTATCGTGCTGCAGCTCAAAGCTTTTGAATTATGTCCATGAATTATAGTGTCCTTAAATTGCGAGCTACCTTATAATTGATCTTCATTACCCACTCAGGAGTAAGGGTGCCATGATGTGGCTTACAGAGTTGATTAGCCTTTTTTGGTTTCAAGGTTGAGGAAGGGAAGTTTTTTCTTCTTAGTGTAGAAATAAAACACTTGAATGCACCATTGGCATGATCAGAAATCATTCTTTATGAGTAACACAACATTCATTTTGCACCAAGACTTAAGATCTTAAAAGGTGCATTATGTTGTGTTAGGGTTAGGGTTATTTAGGGAAATTTAAATCAAAACAGAAAGATCTTCATTGGCTGTTTTTAATTTTATTTATTTGTTTTTATGCCTAAACAAACTAAATAGTCAAATTTTCATGATTGAACAAACAAACAGACCTTAAAGGACAACACAATTTTATACTATTTGACTTTGTATATATTTGGCGGACCCTGCCTCCTCTCTAGCTTCAAACAGTGTTCTGGGGACCTTATTTTCCTCCGAGACACAGCTTTTATATTCAGTTAGGGAAATAATACACCTTTCTGAGCTTGTATTATGACCTCATTAATACTGGAAATATCAAACATTATTCTCCAAAACTACAAAGTGCCGCTTTAAACACAGCTGACCAAATAGTTTCACTGAACATGTTAGTATTATTGCGCAGAACAGGCGTTAAAACATTCCTCTAGGTCAAGTCTTCCTGGGTTCAACATAGCAATGTAATCTAATGGTTTGTATACACTTTAATAATTTATTAAGATGTAATTAAATCTCATCCAGAAGACAGACGAAAATCATTTAAAAAGAAGAAACACACTAGAAATGATCAGCGGTGCAGCGAAATAAGCGCGATAGTTGACAGAAATTGAACTCCTGTCTTATCTTACGGCTGTTTATCCATCGTGTCGATTCTATAGAATGAATCCCTCGTACATGTTTGAGTTTGGCGGAGGTGTTCTATATATTGTCCTTAAAACGTGTCGTCCACAATTTGCTAAAGTTTCTTTATATGGTATTGGAGAGAAAGTATGAGACTGACATCAGCTAACTTTACAGGAGAAACTTGATTCCCCTCCCCAGATGAGCTTCAAATTGTCAGCTCGCTCTGTCACCCCAGAAGGATGTGAAGACATACTTTCCGGTGTTTTAAATATCAGCCTTACGTAACTTTATTATGGGGAGAGTTGGGGGGGGGGGGGGTCACCTGCCAGAAATGTTTGTTGCCCTCAGTCATACCTGCACAACAACACCACTGTTGGGCCCTGAGCGGTTCAAAAAGTCAAATTAAAGGGCCGTATGTGATTTGAGATATCAGCCTTCCAACTATCTGTCTGTTTGTCTCAAGGTAAAAAGAACCATCAGACAATGCTTCATAATTGGCACGGATAAAACAGTCCTCATTTTGTTTTGATAGTAGGCCTATAATTTCACAGTTGGTTGCGCGGCGCGGTTGTTGCAGAGAAAACCTGCCAACCACAGAACCTGTCAGTCAAACCAAAGCCAATACTTTTATTGGTGCCAAGCTGGGAGGTGGGCGTGAACCTTAGCATATTATGAAATACATTTTTTAGAGTTGAAACATTTTCAGTTGAAATGGGTGAGACATTTTACACGAGCTCAACGTGCTGCTTTATTGAGTCATACTCTTGTGTGTCTGTGTGTGTCTGTGTGTGTGTGTGTGTTGTAAGGTAACCCTACGCTTCCTGGTCTTTGCGGTAAACTCTGCTGTATTAGAACCATAACCACAAGAAAATCTCCCCATGGATCAGTCCTTGTGTGACACAAAGGGCCGATTGTACCAGCCGAAACCTCATTGTTAAATGCACATAGCCGGTGCGGCGAGGCCTTAACTGAGTGCGGTTTGGCCGTTAAAAGAGGCTTGAATGAGGATCCGTGTTGGGGAAGGGGGTGCCAGTGGCGTTTGGGTTACCTAGTGTTGCGGAGGTGGCGTACGGTGCCACGGCAAAATGCTGCAGTTCAGTGTTACAACTGGCATGGTGTTATCTTAAGGCCGGCCTGTCGAGCAAGATTGGTAGTTGACAGGCGAGGTGCCAAGCCAAGCCGATGTTGGGGTGTGTCACAATGAGTGCTCTGTTCAAACTTGTCAAACCGTTTTGGTGAAAGTTTCTTTCTGTGCGAGGGATGGGGACTGCCATTGTTAGGGCTGGCATAGATTCACACAAGTTTCACCTCACCTGGCTGATTTGCATATAAGCAAGTTTTGATTGGAACCCCCAACCCCATACCCTGTAAACAAACACGTCATCTGGAATTATATTGTGCTCCTGCCTCCTGCAGTCAGGCCTCCATAACTGAAACTGTTCACACCGTGTGCCTCATGCCGCCTCCAGAATCCCACCGTTTACTATTGTGTAAAACACAACTGCGCAATTAAGCCTAATGCAATCTTCAGCACTGCGTCTTGGCTGCGCTTCTGACCCAACAAAAAACCTTCAGGACCCACAAGTGGAGTGAAATAATTAGCCCCACTCTGCTCAGCCATCCATCTACCCTTCTTTTTTTAATGCAGCCCCTCAGTTTTCTCATCTTCTTACTTATTCTTCCCCGTTTTTCCCTTCACCTCCCCCCGAGATGGCTGTGTGAAAAATCGTATTTTTCCAACATTTCTCCCCGAGGTAGCTTTGGCACGCACTCACACGGCGGCCATTTCTGCCTTTCATACACCCCTCACACACCGTGGAACAGATCGCCGGTGCGGCCCGGCGTCTTTGAAGTGGCTGCCATCTCACGCAGGTTGGCTGGACTCTCTCGTTCGCTCCCTCCCCACCCCACCACCCCCCCTCCCATTTTCATCCTGTGCCTTAAAGTTGGCAGTGCTATTCTCAGCCACTAAATCCTGATGATAAAAACGTGTTTAAGACACAATGGCAGTGATAATAATTATGGTTTTTAAAAAAAGAGGGACTGACAGCAGCACTGATGGCGCTTGATGCTTGTGCAGCAGCCAGAATAAATGCTTTCTGGAAACAAGGAGAGGGGCTGTACCAGGTGTGTGAGCAAGTTTTTGGTATGTAGGTGGTGAATTAGTGTGTGTGTGAGTGTGTGTGGGTTTGTGTGTAACCGCAAATTGAGATGCAGAGAGACAGAAAGATAGAGAGGAGGATCATTGATATGTTGCCATTCATGTGCTTTAAAATGGAGCCATCTGAGAACAAATTCCACCATCAGGGCCTTTCATACAGAAAGCTCTGTGGAGGTGTGTGTGTGTGTGCGCGCGCCGCGCAGGAGTGTGTGTGTGTGTGTGTGTGTGTGTGTGTGTGTGTGTGTGTGTGTGTGTGTGTGTATGAGCAGGTTTCGGAGATCTCACCTCCAAAGAATTTGGCCATATGGTCGTCAACACATATACCCGGAGAGAGAGAAAGCGAGCCAAGGAAGGAGTGTGTGAGAAAGAAAGTGAAAGAGAAGTGTCGTCTTTTGTCAGCGCAGGAAAGGCATTTTAAAACACATCCTATACCCCTACCTTAGATCAGATGGCTCAGACAAAAAAGAAAAAAAAGAAAAACCCTCCATCGCATCCCCTACTCCACATATTTGTGGAGTGGGAAAATCTGTCTCAATTAACACATTTGCATTGGGCGATGATGGACTCCAAATAGGTCACTGACTCAATCTCCCGCCTCCGAATCTTCCCTCTAAAATGTTAATTAAGGAGGGCTTTGAGATTTTTTCGCTCAGGGCTGGCCATATGGGCCGGGCATATGCTCTATATATATAGTACAATATATAATTCATACACTGCTGCAGGAGAGAGTGTTTGGGGGCCTGGAGTTTTTTGGGGGGTTTACTACAAAGGGAGTCAGTATGTTCTGGCCTCCCCAGTGGCAGGTACAGAGCTTAGCCTATTCATTAGCTGCGTGTTATTCACTGTTGCACAATGGGATTGCGGTTCATCAACACCTGTTTCCTTGGCTGACGACATAAAGAGGCCGTTTAAATTCTTCTTTTGTCGGTTGGTTAATATAAAATGAGAGCAAATGATCTATTGTCGGAGTGCGGCGTGATTTGTGCTGTTTCAAAGAGCTCACGTTAAAGGACGAGTTACACTGAGAAGCTCTCTGCATATGCACAAAGATATTCGCAAATAGTTTGCATGGTTTTCCTCACACTCTCCCAGTTGAACCAGTTGTCCCAGTGCCATCCTCCCAGACACCCATTCACCAGCAGAATGAGGCGGCGGCAGCCAATGAAAACGGCTCTTTCCCACCCGCAGCTTTTTGGGTCCGGCTCAACCAATCAGGGGCGGCTTGCTGGTGCACCTGACCCTTTTTCTGGCCGGCGACAGCCAATGGCGGGCACTCCAGCACACCTGATGCATTGTGGTCCACTCGCTGGTGGTCGGCAGGCTCGCGCTGGTGCGGACCCCCACACAGGTGCCGTGGATCCGGGCCATTATTCTGAGCGGCGGCCAATCAGATGCATCATCTCATTATTATGTGGCCTGGCGCACTTTTGAGTGTTTGCGTTTTGTCTTGTTTGTGCGTGTGCGAGCATGTATGCGTATGTGTGCATCTGAGGAACTCTGCAACCCCATTCCCATAATGCTTAGCAGCCTTATCAGCAGGCCTCTCTCACTCCGTTCCTGGCTTCATCCTCTTCTTGAGACTCAACAATGAGCACTGTGTTGCCCCCTTAAGGAGCTGGAGGCCTCGGCTATAAAAAGAGACTAAAACTAAAAAAAAAAAAAAAAACATGTTTATGGACTAATAAAGATGATTAGAAATCGCACAATTGCAGAAAAATGGAAGGTTTGCGAGTGCAGATTATCTGTAATAAAAAGCTGAGGGGAGAGACGGGGGAGAGAGGGAGAGAGAGAGTTAGCTGTACAGACCTCTCATTGCGAAGGATATGAATAGCCTTTGTTTTCACCACAACTCAGGGCTGTGTGGTCTGCCAATGTCTGGCTCTTATTATGGGGTTTGTGTCTGTGTGTCTGCGTAAGTGGCATGCACGTGTGCATTGGTGTGTGCTTGTGTGTGTGTTTGTGCGCGAGGGACGTGGAAAAAAACGTACATACATATACGTGCAGGTGATTATATTTTCAAGAGCAGCTGAGACTATGTGCGTTTAAATGTTTCCACACAGCAGATACACTGTTTTCTCTCTGCTCCTGTTCAGCTAAACAAATGTGGCATGGGGTCTTGGGCTGGCACAAGCGTGCGTGCACGCTTTTTTATCCGTTAAAGTTGTGAAATGAAATAGGATTTCACAGAACGGCACAGCGGCTGTGGGATTTGGGCTCCCTTCGGCTAAGTAGAGTGGGATAGGTTGATCCAATCAACGGCAGAACTGCAAGGAGAGCCCATTTCACAGCTCCGGGCCCTGCCAGAACCCTGCCTGCCTGCCTGCTTGACTTAGAATACAAATGAAGCTCCCTGAATGCACACTTACACACACATGCATGCATGCACACTGGTACTTACAGACAGTCTGGCCGGGGATGTATAGTGTCAGAGTTGTAAGCAGACGCTGGGTTTTCTGTGGAGAAATGAAACCAGTGGGGGTTATGAGGCTGTTTCATACACACAGGTCAGTTTTTAGGGTTGACTCACAAAGGGGAAGCAGAAAATCCATGTTTGATCAGGGTGACTTCAGGACACCATCTGTCACAAATGACCATCTGAATTTCAAGTACATTGTCACAATTTTGCATACTTGTTTAACGTCAATATTTCCACTGCTACTGAGCATTTGTTTAAGAGCAAGAATTGTCAGCTCTAATATTTTATTATGGTAAATACTGAGAGAGGTTCAGGCAGCCACTAAATTAGCAAATGCTTGAATTTCTAGACCCAAAAATGGTTGGGAAGTGTTTTTTAAAAGTGTTTTTAATATCATGACAAAGTCACAATTCTCATTAATTAAACCAATTTTAATAAACTAATCATCTCTTTGTTTTTTTGTTTTTTCTTCAGGCTACCGACACCTACCTGGTCAACGACGATCCTTCTAGAGGCCCAGGGATGCCTGAGTGTTTCCTCGTTTCTGATACATACAGGGTATACAAACACACACACACCACACACACACAAACTCTCTGTCCTCGTCACGTCGATGTCTCACAGATTTATTTCCTGGACACTTAAACAAGCCCAGTCCATTAAAAATAATCTCTTTCTTCCTTTGAAAAGATTTACCGCAGTTGAGAGGAGGAGCACAAAAGGCTCATCAGTGCACGTTGCAGGATCATTTTTACAGGGTCAGACTTCACCATGGGGATGTTAACCACTATATTATCCTCATTCTTCAGATCTTGAATGGGAGGCTCTGTGGGTTAATGTGTCCAGGAAACACACACACACACACACACACACACACACACACACACGTTTTTGAGTGTTGACATTCTGTTAGCATGCCCATCTCCTCATCGTGGATGTCGTGAACCCATGTGTCGACTGACGTGTGGCAACAGTGCCTTGCATGAACAGTGTCTGTCCTTAAAAAAGAAACGTTCTGATGCATGTATTCTTTTTTAATTAGGCTTTCTTTACCTGATGCCAAGCAGTAGTTTGGCTTTGTGGCAGAGTTCGGACACATTTTTCCTCACGTGGTCGACAAAGCCAGCAGCCAGATAAAGATATAAATATGTCACATCCAAGCATTTGTTGTATATTTTGTTGAGTTTTATACTTACATTGTCCCAAATGTTTCCAACAATGTTCGAACCCCAGAGAAATCAACAACAATTTTTTTTTATATGCATATGTGTGTTTGGGGCTTTTTTCATAGCTTTATTTCGTAAGTAGAGTTCAAGAGTGACAGGACAGGGGATGAGAGAGGGAGGCAGGTGACGAGAAGCGAAGGGCCACAGGTTGGATTTGAACCTCGGGCCGCCGCGGCGAGGACACGGCCCCTGTCGCGGTGATCTTGCGTATGAGATGATGCGTCAAAGAGAGGGAGGAGGGATGTGGTGAAACATGACGTGTACATTTCCTCATCTGTGAAGTGTCGTATAAACATTTTGGCCAGCGGTCCAACGATAATGGCAACAATTCCCACGATTCCATGCTACTTCACCAAACTAAGTCCTTTTGTCGTTTTGATTGAGAAACCCCTCGCAGCAGAAAATACACACCGTGGCCTTTAAAACGAGAGCTTTAGGAAGACCGAAGGTATGAGATTGTTTCTCCTGCGGGACACGTTCTGTGTGTGATCATTTTCATACCTTGTGTAAAAAAAAACAAAAAAAACAACACGTCCTCTTTCAGGCCCGGCTTGAAACTCTTGGGCTGCTTGGAGGACTGCTACTTCGCCCGTGCGCTGTAATCTGACATGTCGAGTTTACCACTCAAATTAAAGAGACGATGACTTCAGACGGGAAATATAAATCCATACGTTTTGTTCCTGTTGAATACCACCACGGTAGAGGGGCGGTAATCCAAACCAGTCGAGTTCAACGTATATGCAGCCATTTCACACAGTAAACACATAAAAAGCAGCAGGCGTAACACATTGCCCCGCACACACTCTCAGATTGCAAACAGATCCATATAGAGTCTCTGGGATCCGCACTGTGTATGATATGCTTGTTAGCCATAACGGCCAGTCAGCCATTTCTTTCTGACTGCATATGCCTGTATGCATTTGACTGGCGTGCTCCCTCCCAGAGCACACATAAACAGCTTACTCAAACAATATTTACACTGTACGGCGTAGTAAACGGCACAGTCACACACATTTTCCGTTCGCATATTTCCTGCCTTTTGAAAGGCGGCCTCGACCACCTGTCTCACACATTTAGCATGCTAATGGCAGTATCAGTATGCTACATCACTTTCAATATTTAATGGCCTAGCCACAGGCGATGGTAAACAGCGAGTATATGGGCAGTGCTGTGTGTCAATGGGAGACCACAACATGCTAACTTTAGACACACCATATGGTTTTCTCGTGAGCTTTTTTAATGGCGAGCCCGGGAAAGCGCCAGGGCCCCGTGTGCACTCGAGGGGCTTTTGTAGGTGATGGTCAGAGAGGACGCGTTTGATCCGAGTTCTGGAAGGAGAACCTGAGCGTCTGTGTTTTGTAACTCCTGTGGTTGCTATAGTTTGTTTGTCGCAGCCAAGCGCCTGTGTTGAATACTGAAACGGTTGTCTCGGGCCAGCCGGTGAGACAAAGACGGCCCATGAAAGTCAAACAGTGTGTGTGATTAAGACGGCAGAAAGAGAGAGAGAGAGGCAAAAAGATTATAAGATAGAGAAAGGTCAGTAAAAAAGAAGCATGGAGGGATAGAAAAAGGGGGTGGACACAGAGAGAGAAAGAGGGAAAGCGAGGGAGCACACAAAGGCTCTGGGGTTTGGGCCTGTGCCGTGGCGGGGTGTGGTTTGGAAAGAGGAGAGACTATGGGAAAGGAATCGACTACACCTCAATATACTTCACTTTCTTCCACTTTTATTTCGTATTTTCCTCCCTTTTCTCCTCAATCTAATTCCTTTTCTAGCCACTCGTGCCAGCATATCTTTGACCGCAAGACATTTGTGGCCGTGTATGTAGTATGTGTGTGTTGTGTACATACTGTACATTATATGCATGTGTGTCTGTGGTGTGAGTGTCTAAGTATCCAACATAGGCTGAGGTCTCGTAAAGCTGCACAGCTTCATATCCCCCTGAAAAACTTGGCATCCGAGCTCTGGGGTGACTTCAGCCCCCCGAAACCGCACCCTTACACATACATACACACACACACACACACAGAATTGCATTCACACACACTTCCAAACACTCTCACTCACACACATGCACAAGGCAGGGGCTTATGTATAATTGCAGGCACTCTGCCTGCATATATGAGTTTGATTAGGCTGAGGAGCAGGGAGCGGGCGAGGATAAAGCCAAGCCTGATTAGAAACAGAGTGTATCGCTTCCATACAATACAAGTCACAATGAAACCGGTTTAGACCACTTAGTCCAACTTCAGGTATCTTTTGTCTCCATATACGCACACAGAGCACTGGAATATGACTTGGACTGGGTTAACAAATACGAATCCGAGCAGTATCGCAGCTGAAAAATGTACAATATTTCACACAGTTAACTCACAGCTTGCTGTAGGGACTTGTTTAGTTACTTGAAGAGAATATAATGTGCCGTTGCTTCTACTTTGCCTTAAGAAGCTTCCGCTAAACCTAAAACTGTGCAACTACGGCCGCCCTCAGCCAAGAGTCGGGGCCTCAAATCTGGCCGTGACACCTTGTAAAATGAATTAAACACAAATAACTTTGGTTGCTGATGTTTTTCCGCTGCATCGAACTCTTTGTCCACCGCACACTTTTCATTTACAGTAACAAACGCTCAAGTCGAGAAAAAGGGGAGGGGGCCCTCTTCCACTTGAGGCACTTGAATGAGTTTACTGTGTGCTGAAAAGCTGAAAAGCTTTGTGTCACCCTTCAGCTTGACGGGCCGACCAAACACCGCAGCGGCGGCAGCCGAGATCTCAGCTGTAAAATTCAAACCTTTGTTTCTATTCTGGGTCGCACTTGGGGTTTGCTTCTGCATTTTGTGTGACGGTGAAGGATATAAAAGTTGGAAAAGTTAATTGTGGGGAAATCTGACTCCTCTGTCATTTGCATTTAGACCTAAAGGGGCACTATGTAGTTTTTAGAGAAGGAATTCACACTCAGAAAAGTCATATTTACAATATTAATGAGGTAATGATACAAACTCAGAAATATAAAATAAAAATAAAAATAACTGAATAAAAAAGGCTTTCCGACAACACTCCAGAGGAAGGTAGAAAGGTGTCAGGGTCCGCCAAATACAAACAACATAAATCAGTATGAAATCCTGTTGTCCTTTAAGGTCAGTTCGTTTAATCAGTTTGTTTGGGCAGAACGATCTTTCTCCTCTGATTAAAATGTCTTCCCCAGAGACAGTGCACCTTTAAAGTTTAAGATTCGAGACTTATTTATAACACAAAGTCCAAAATATACTGCTGAAAGCATGCGCTGGAAAAGCCTTTAAACACAACATGGTTCCTTTTAAAATGTAAATTCACACCGCAAGAGAATTATAAGTATTTTTAAGCAATAAAATGTTCTCCTCTGAGTAACAAAGCCTATCTATCTATCTATCTATCTATCTATCTATCTATCTATCTATCTATCTATCTATCTATCTATCTATCTTTGTGGAAATGCTTGTTGCAGGACAGACAAAGCCAGAACAATCACCCCCTGACAAATTATAAATGCAGCAGTGAATGTAAACAGTACGGCTGCTGCAGAGCTGTGCGGACAGATGGAGCCACTGAAGAAATATTACAGATATTTCCATATGATTTTTTATAGAACGGCACAAAGCACGGCGAGGTTACTGAACCCACCACATGCGCTCCGTGAGCCCCTACAGTGCGTGTCGGGATACTGTATCTCGCTCCTCTCTGGGGGTTGTTCTTTTTATTTTTTTACATTTTTTTCGCTGACAAAAAATAAATAAATAAAAGAGAAAGTATTTTTCTTTTCTTTAAAAAAAAAAAACAAAAAAAACAAAAACGATGGAAATGTTAAATACAGTTGGGTCTGTGTCGATCTGAAAGAGGAGCGGGGAGGGAGAGAGAGAGGGAGAGTGAGAGAGAAAGAGGGAGGGAGGGAGGGAGAGCAGCGAAAACTTTCCTCTAAAGTTGGTGCGGAGCTTTCACTGTGAGTGAGGCGGGGTTACAGCCTGGATTGAGCCACAGCGGCTTTGCAATGCGGCACCGCAGCGAACCTCCATCCAACTTTATTATCAACTACTCCAATTTTCATCTCTAGACACAACCATGTACTCCCCTTACTGCTTGACACAGGTATGAACGAATCGCCGTTTTTTTTCCTCCACGCTCTTCTTTCGCTGCCCTGTGTTTTTTTCCGGTATGGTGCGCCTCCGGTCTGTTTCTACTGTATGTGGTTACAGTGTTGTGCTGTGTGCCGTGCTGCTGCTGCTGCTGCTGCCGCCGCCGCCGCCGCTGCTGCTTGTCATTTGTTGCGTTTTAAGGACCGTTTTTTCCAGCTCTGCTCTCTTTTCCCCGATAGTGTTTAGCCTCTCTCTCTCTCGCTCTCTCCCTCGCCCTCTCTCCCCCTCTCTCCCCTTTCTCTTTAATGGCACTCCTCCAACGGGCTTTTCTTGTGCGTCTCATTGCGCATGGTTTGGAGAGAAAATGGCGCTTCTCCCAAATCTATTTTATATAAAACGGAGGGTTGGAGAAAGGGGAAGAAGGGGGCTCGCTGCCCTGACAGTTGGCGACTAATTACAGCCGCCCCGAGGCAATAATCGTCTCTATCGACAAACATTATAAAGCACGGATCGAGTTTTAACGCGGCTCGTTGAGTTGTGGGACAGTTTATTTTTTTTTATACGGGGGAGGAGGGTTTCTGACTTGCGGCTGTTATCGGAGGGCTGCCGGTCCTCAGCCGCGGTCGGCGCTGGTCGGGGGCCTTTAGGGTCACCGTGGACACATTCACAACCAATCCGACACTGACTTTATTTCACTTCAGCCTTTGTTTAGAAAAAAAAAAAGTTTCGTGAGGGCGTTCTGAGGGCGACACGAGGAAGGGTGGGCGTGTGTTGTGTGTGTGCTTGGCTGCAGTTTGATTAATCACAAATTACAGCTGACCTTTAAAGAAGCACGATGTCATATCCCCCTTAATTATGTAGTTTTTAGACTAAAGGTGGAGATTTTGAAGGGATCACTTGCCGTGAAAAGGAAATCTCGCTTCATCCTGTGCGTAATTTTAGAGGCCGTCCGGAGGAAATGGCTCATCTAGAAGTTACACTGGTGATTACGTGTTGGTTTCTGTTTGGGGTGTATAATAACTATATTATAAATTGTGCTGTGTAATTAAGATCTCGATTTTGAATATCCAGCTCAGTTTTTTTTTGTTAAATGAACAAGGCTGGACTCCGTCTTGACCTTTCGGCCTCAATCTCTCCGTGCGCACTCCTGTCACTGCACAGATATAAATCCAGATTTCTCTTCTAATTTTTTTTTTTTTTTTTTATCAGCTCAAAGCCTGAAACCACCTTTAGGTTTAAGTCAAACTATCCACCAGAAATAATCTTGAATTGATCCGTGGCTGCACAAAGGAATTGCTGGAGCAGGTAATCCTTAAACGGCCTGTTCTGTCTTTCTTTCTGAATTTATATTTTATTGTGTTTCTTTAAACTTTTATATTTTCCACATGTGCTGGATTCGCCTTGTTTCCGTGTCCACCGCGTTTTTTATCAGCGAGTGAAGCAAACATCATAAAACAGCTCGCAATCAGCAAAGGTCAACTCTTAAATGACCTTTTTTTGTGGTTTTCTCTTGCAGCGCCGCGCTTTTTTCGCGCCCTTTTCCTGACCGCAGATTTGAAGCGGTTTTTTTTGTTTTGTTTTAGATGAAGCTTCAGCTCACCGATGCGGATACTTGTGTCCTCAGTCAATGCAGAGTTAACAGAGGAGAGCTGCCGGCGCGCACGGCTCCAGCTTCAGGCCGCCGCAGGTCCGCTTTTCCCCTCCGCCGCTCGGCTCGCACCACATTACGCACCGGAGTGAGAGTCGATTTCATGATTCACTATTTTCCCATCAACCCTCGCTTTAGAGATCAAGCTCAGTGTGGTCTTCACATTTTTCTTTCTGTTTTTCTTTTCTTTTTTTTTCTTTTTTTTTTTGAGGGAGGAGGGATTGTGGTTTTGTCTGAGGTCAGGAGCTTCCGTGAGGCAGTCCAAGAAACTTAATTATCAGGCTCATGCACTATAATTCTTGCGCATTAATTCGCACTGATAGCTGATTTTGCATTATAAAGTCCCAGCTGTTCAGCTCCGGGCCTGTGCTCACATGTGTGAGAGCTGCAGGGAGGTCACGGCCTGCCGCCCTCCTCACACAGTTAAACGCTGCTGTCGTGTCAGAACACAGAGAATCCCACTCCGGCTCGATCTTTCGGAGATTAATATTAGACCTTTATGTCATGTGTGTGGCGAAGCAGGGAAATCGCAGCCATTCCGTTCCTTAAACAGAACAGCGTGTGTGACTCGGAACGGGCTCCGTGGAAAAACACCCGTCTCAGTATTATTTCAGGCCTTCTGCGCACAGCTCGATATGTTTTCTCTGATATGTTTATAGACGTCTGGAACCAGAGGACATGTTCAAAATGAAATGTCATCACATCTTTTTTATTTTATTTTATAATTTTTTTTCACCAGAATCAGAAGCTGCAAAATATGTCTCCTTCATTTCTCCCGTCTTCTTCTTCTTCTTCTTCTTCTTCTTCTTTTAAATTTCCCCCTGACCCTCTCTGGCGTCTGCTGAGTTTGAAACAGTGAGTGAGACATTTTCTAATCAATAGTCTATTTGATTTGCTGCGTAAACTAAGTCCAACAGCCCTACTTGCATATTTAGCACAGATAATTTTCCAAGCCTGGTGGTATGAGGCAGAGGTCCGCATCGAGTTTCCTCTTTCTTTCCATTAATTAAAATTAATTGGCAGCAGATCCTCTCGCACGAGCGCCGCATGGACGCGTGCTGCCCATATGCGCGATACATATTGATCTGCTTAGTGCTGCTGTTATTGCGTCCTGCTGATGGGCATCAAGCGAGGCTCAGTTTGTGTTTTGCGTGCTCTCAGATCTCCTTGAGAGGCTTGTGAGGTTTCACTGGTCAGAATATGAACTTGAGGCCCGTCGTGCGTGCGCGTGTGTAACGAGCGACAGCCACCTCTACCGTGTCACACCTGTCGATAAGCTGGAAGGGGGAGGGTTGAGACATCCGCTTTTAATCAGCTTTAAATGGTTGTTTTAATGATCTGAAGCGGGATTGCTTGACGTTTCTTTACGTGTGCGTGTGTGTTTGTGGGTGTTTGTGTGTGGTGTCCACGCCCGGCCACACACGGATGAATTCTACCAAAGCGCATAACGACCGACCGTGACTCCATTAAGACTGTGAATAATTCACAAATCACTGAAAACATGCAAAACCGGTGTAAACAATCTACAATGTATTATTAATGCTGATAAAAGCTTTGCTGGAAGGGCCTGGTAGGTGACGGACCCGGGCGGCCAAAAGTGGCGCACGCATGTGCACTTGCCAAACACCAACCGGGAGATTCTTTTTTTTTCTTTCTTTTTTTTTTTTTTGCGGGGCTACGTGGCATTGTTTCACATCCCTGTGACGGAAATGCATTAGCATAAAGTTTTAATGCGGTCTGAAGGTCGTCGTTAATTAAAACTTTTATGTGCTGCGCTCTGAAATAAATTATTTCAGACTCCACTTCAAGTCCCGCTCATCCAAATGAGATGTGGACCGCCGATACGCAGCGCGTCTCACAAACACTGCCAGCTACTGAAGCTCTGCCGCAAAACTCTCTCTTCCCCTCTCTTCCCTCTCTTTCTGTCTCCCTGAGATGTTTTAACACTGTGCGGGAGATTAACTGTTTCCCGCAAAGACACAAACGCGCACAAAAAAAAGTTGTATTCGCTCATAAGTGCTTGGTGTCCATCTCTTTGCGCTTCTAAAAGTGTGGTGTTTTTAATATATGTATATATATATATATATATATATATTAGATTGGGAGATCAAATGAGTCCTTGAAATTCACTCAGCGGTGCAGATTGGCAAAGCACTTGAAAGCCTGCAGTGAAAGCCATACATACTGTAGCCATGCCATATAGCCATAGCAACAGATAAAAAAATAACGAAACTTATAGTCAGTGTCTTTGGTGATGGAGATAAAGGAACTTGTCATCTGGACAAAATGCGGTTCATGCGTGAAGTGTGTGAGCTCACGCAAGCAACTTTGTATGTTGTCCGAAGTATCTTCTTTCTTCAGTCGTTTTTTTGTCTCTTCGTCTGCAGCCCCTCAACTGAACAAGACAAGAAAACAAACACATAAACAACAGTCCAGCTTTCATACATGTGTAATACAAATTATTGTGTCTACTTTTTTCAGCTAAAACCCTCGTTTGAGGCCTAAAAGTCCACGCCAGACTGTCGTAGCTATTAATTTGTGTGTAAAGTACGTGTGTGTGTGTGTGTGTGTGTTTGTGTGCGTGTGTTTCTTACTCCTGTCCCGTTTTGGGCCGATGGCTCTCCTGCGTCAGCCCTCGGTTCTGGTTTCACTGGGACCGGACGGGGACGGTGGCGGTGCTGGTGTAAGCCGAGGTGGGCCTGCATGATCTGGTAACATACCAAGCCTTCGCCGGCGTCACTTTGCACCAAACGCACACACACTAATCCTGCTCACACACACACACACACACACACACACACACAGAGAAGACTAGTTGGTAGGCACAGCACAGGCAGGCGGAGAATAGGTTTGCTGTAGTGGACGGTAGACGGGGTAAAAAGTGGCCTGCCAACTGTGCCAGGACGACAGGCAGGCAGTGGGTTGCAGGCAGAACCCAGGGGTACATTGTGTTCTTTTTACTTATTCATCCTTTCTGCTGGAGGCGGACCAGGTCCACCTTACACTGCTTTGGCCCAGAGTGAGAGCTGGTAGGCAGGGACGGAGGGATGGGATGGAGGAAGGAGCGCAGGGAAGTGGGAGATGGCACAACATGTCCATGTTAGTTAGACAGTGGCTGAATACATTTTGATTACACGGGAAAGAAAAGTGCTTGAATCTACGTGAGGGACTGTTAGAGTTCATCCTCAGTTCAGATATTTGAAATTACGCGCTGCCCATGTCCATGTCCATCAAGAGTTACATATATATATTTGTGTGCAGGAACAAAAAAAATGTGTTTAAAAATGGAGCCAGAGGAGAAAGAGCCTACTCCTCCGAATCCGTGTGTGTGTGTGCGCGTGTGTGTGTGTCTTGGAGGTGAGTTAAATCCAGCACTGTGCAGCTCTGCTCATCCCTTATCTATGCAGTCTTGCTGACCGCCCATAGAAAATGGATTTATCATGCTCAACTGAGGCAATTGGCACAACAGGGTAATAGGTGGCTGTCCCCTGGATGGATGGGCATGTGTGTGTGTGTGTGTGTGTGTGTGTGTGTGTGTGTGTGTGTGTGTCCGATACGTGTCTGTGTGAAAATGTGTGGCCCCCACCCCCCTCCTCCTGCCTCCTAGTGTGGATTAGGTTTAGGCTGATCTGTGGCCAGTAGGAGCAGGCGGCCCCTATAGCGGTCTTATGTTGGTCTCTGATATAGCTGTGTTTACCAAGCCATACAGCACACACATGTTCGTACGCACAAGAGCACACACACGCACACACACAGGCGCGCACATCTGAAATCAGACCGAACACTCACGTATGTTACAGACAGATAGACAGACGTGTGGTGGTGGAGCAGAAGAGTCACAATCACATCAGTGTGCCGATGCTGAGGACATCTCTCACCCGGGCCTTTGCCAGCTTTTGTCATGAGAGCAGGAGGAGCTCCAAAATCTAGATATACATGCAGTTATCTGGCGTGAGCGTTTGTTGCTGCGGTGCTCACGACCTGATAATATTTGATTTTTTTTTGGCAGTAGTTTTGATGTCTTGTTCACAAACGATCTGATTCTGTTTAAGGGATCTTTGGTGCGAACGGGGGAAACCTGAGTTGAACCTGACTCAACGAGAGCGCCCAGCTTTCACTGCCCTTCCCGACGCCCGCTCCTCTTTATATAAATGGTTGGAAAACTGAAACTGATGCATTCAAGGCAAGGCGACTTTATTGACCTAACACTTAGAGCACAAATTCGTAAGAAATGCACCGACCGCGCAGAGAGACACAGTTTAAACCTAAATGCAGTAAAACCTAGTTCACACATGCAAAATTAAATCATACTGGTGCGATTTCTTGGTTTGAATCAGATCCATATCACACCCTTTTTAAAGATAAACTTGGTCCCCCTAAAGGAACCAAAAAAAAGGGAAATTAAGCCGATATTTGGAACAGATCCCGGAAAGGAACGGAGCCATACGTACAGAGCTGTAATTCCCGTCACTATAGCAGTGACTAAGAATTATGTGCGCAACGTGAACGGGTGATTGACTGATAACTGCTTATCCTCCCGGTGCAAGACTGCCATTATCACTTCACAGCTTTGGGAGTCGAAGGTGCGACTATCATTAACAGACTTTAGTGTGAGGCGATCAGACAGAAAACTCACAGGGAATCTCGCAAAGCAACCGAGGGAAGAGACGACACAAGAGCCAAAGTACGGTGCTCTTGGTGCAGCTGCTTGGGACAGACTCCCCTCACCTTCATCCCTGTGCTCCTCATCCTCCACCCCCTCCACCTCCTCAATTAGCTCCCTTTAAAAGAGAAGTAACGGTTAGCGAGAGATCCGCATTGTTCGAGGATGAGCTTCGGTTGTTGTTGTTGTTGTTGTTTGTCTCTCTCCCTCTCTCCCGCGCTGTCTTTCTCCATCCCCCTCCTCTGTCGCCCGTTCTTTTTTGATTTTCTCAGAGGCTTTTTTGTGGGGGTAACCCCACTGAATGGGACAATGCAGCCTAGCGTGAAATTAAAGCTCTTAGTTAGTTTGGAGTTGCTCAAAAGAGGATTTTACACATGCATGCATTCATACACCCTCCCATACGCTATAGATATAGCTAATTAGAGGAAGTACACCCTATGTCGAGCATCAAGGGCCCAATTAAAAGAGTAGGGAATACCTCGGTGCGCGAGATCTAGGCCAACTCAGCTCCGTGAATGCGTTTCTAGGCCTTGTGTGTGAACAGTATGTCTGCCTTCTTAATCCAGGCGGGAGAATATGGACAAGACCGATATGAGAAGCGCACAAGTTTCATTAACATATGCATGTCACGTACTCGGTAAGTAAATCAAGAAAACAGTGGGATTGATCATCCTGACAGGCGAGCGTCTGATTCAAAACAGATTGGACTGCTCTTGTTGACTCTTCCAAGTCTCATTTTTTTGGAAGTAGTCTCCAACGAGATGTCTGTCATGCATGCACATTACAGTTTTTTCGTTGATCATGTCAAAGGCATTTCTTCTCGTGCGTCTGATGATGATGTTTTTTCGCTTTGTCAAATGAGTTTGCACGGCACTTAAATACGTAAAGCACTGAAAAGTCAAACAGTGTCTCTCCGGCGATGTTCTGCATGTAAAGCATAACTTGTCCTGACACTGTATGGCCAGTGTGTTGGATGACTATCTAAGGTCGTTTTTTTGTGGGTTTTTTTGCCTGTGTGTGTGTGTGTGTGTGTGTGAAGCAGAGGCAGACACTAATATAGAGCAGCAGCAGTCCACATCGCCTGAGGGAGCTGATGGCTGAAATATCCACCAGACCTAATAAATGTATCTGATACTTGATGCAAAAGCAACAACAATCTTTACTCCCAGTCTTATCAAGTTTCACACGCACACACTCACACACAAACACACACACACACACACACTCACATGCTTTTGTTCAGCCCTATTTCCTCAATGTAACTACTGGTCACAGAGGCCTGCAGTCCCAGCGAGGGAGCCAGTGAATCCAGTTAGTGAGTCAGACTTTGTGGAACAAAGTGTGCTGCTTTCTGATCCTCTCTCTCTCTCTCTCTCTCTCTCTCTCTCTCTCTCTCTCTCTCACACACACACACACACACACACACACTCCCTCTCTCTCTCTCTCTCTCCCTCTCTTCCATTGAGAGTGCTGGCAGCTCGCCAGGGGTGGAAAAATCTATAAGCCATTGCGTAATATACCATATCTTTACCTTGGTTGAACCCTGCGCAAGATCCACAGCTGTGTGAGCGCACAAACAGAGACATTAGTGTGCTTGTTGCCTCTGTGTGTGTGAGAGACAGACAAACAGACAGACAGACAGACAGAGGGAGAGAAGACACACAGAGTGGCTTCTTTGTGGCTAGTTTTCGGCACATACCCTCATATAAACAGTATCACACCACTTTGATCAAACGCTGCTGACAAAATATTTTCCAAAGTAGAGCGAGTAGACGGCGTCCTGATCACTTTCTGGAGCGCCTTGCCAAGAGGAAAAGTAAGCTGAGGCCATATAAAATTTATCTGTTTTTTTGAGGCGGTCGATGTTAAAAATGGAAATCAAATTAACTTTGTGTTTTGCTTTAATGACATATAAACTCCATGGCAACACCACTGTGCTTCCAGAGCCCAGTGGCACAAGTGATACTGGAGTGACTTGTTCTCCGTGCACATCTTTAGAATGGAAATGAACGTACAGGGCCGCGGGCTGAGGGGCTAGCAGGGCCTTTCATGTTCGGCACTCCTCTTCTCATCCGGTTTCGATGCGTTTGGTGCCGTGTTTGTGCAAGTGCAGGCCTCTCTCGCAGTGTCCATCTGCACCTGAGGCTTCTTCGGGTGCAGGTGTGACTGTTTGAGCTCCCGAGGGAGGGAGTGTAATGTTTTTATTGGACGCCTTCATAGCAGGACTTAGTCACTGGCTTTCAAACTGTTTAATACTGCAAGTTCCCTGGCATTGCCTCTGTAATTGGTCTTATCTTGCACATGTTAAGCTGCAAAGAACATTTCTAGACGTGGACAATAGTAAGCTACGATGAGATGAAATGCCTGACACTGTCCAATTAGTTGTCATCTTCACTAATATGATCCACTCAGCCAGAGATATCGGCCTTCCAAATATCACATGCCTGGACTGATTCGTTTTTGATGCCGGTGATTATTATCAAATGGTCTGTAATGACTACTGATAATCCCCATATGCAGCCGGGCACTGAGAGGAGGTTGTTTGTTAATGCACCACTGAAACCTAAAACACATGCAGATGTGTGTGGGACGAAACCGCAATTGAGAGAAGCCCTGCCATTGTTTTTAGTGCACGCTCGCGCTTAATTTCTACCGGCTTGCTTATGGAAATTCGAACAACAAACGTGCCACTTTTTCTGCACTAATCCCCCGGCTACACAGTGTGAAGGGTCAAACTGTGTTAGTGTGGTGATGGCGGTTTGGGGCCTGAGGAAGGGGTGACAGCCGTATGAGGGAGGTATACGTGGGATAAGTTGGACACAGCATCACTTTTCACCTCGTGCGTTGCATATGTATTTGTGCGAACGTCTGTGTGAGAAGGACTGCCGATATGTTTGTGTTTATTGACTCAAAGAGACGGGCCGTGGCTGCGTACACAGTGGTGCGCGGGTGGCAGGGGTCCAGGCTCGGGGGAAACGTGTGTGTTTAAAGTACACACAGGCCTAATTATGCTGATTTAAGCATTCTTGCGGTCCTCCCTCTGGCTTGTGGTGAGTTAACTGGCACAGGGGCGTCCAGCAGAGAGAGAGAGACGGGGGGGGGGGGGGGGGGGGGGGGGTAGAGAGCGAGAGGGAGTAAAGATAAAGAAGACGGACAGAGGAAGGAGGTTCAATAAAGACATTGATTAAAAAGAAGACGAAGAAGAAAATATGTTAGTGAGAGCGACTGTGCAGAGAAAATATGTTGCATATGGCGAAACGCAGGAAAAACATACAGCCGCCGTCACACTTCCCAGCAGGTTTTTTCCCTCCTCACTTTGGGGTTTAGAGCGCGCCCGCTCTCCGTATTTATTTTTATATTCAGATGTTATGGATTGCTCCGGGAAAAGGCCGTCCCTTTTCCCAGCAAGAGGAATTAATACTGTTTGAATGTTCTCTCTGGAGTCTAAAAGGAGGAATTTTCGCAATGGAGTTTGGGGAGGTTTGTAAGTGAAAAACCTGACCACTGCTAAATAAACAAACTTGGGGGATGATTAAAAACTGACCCCTGTTTGTTGACTCGCTGCTCTCCGGGCCTGTGTGGGTGCACCTGTCTCCTGTCGCTGTATGTGCATGCATTTACCACGTTGTTAACCGAGACCCACATGAGAGGGCAACACATTTTAATTATGGAGGCAGCTCCGCAGGTGAGTCTAACAAAGGTGAATGGAACTTCAGGCAGGTTTGAATATTTATGCATGTGCAAGTAATATTAGGTTGACGCCACACATGCACGCATCATCAATAGGATTGGACAAATGTGCAAATTTTCCACTTATTTAACTGAGTTTAAAATGGAAAACATGTCAATGTGCAGAAATGCTACTGCTTAAATTTGGTCAGTATTTCACAAACGTTTTTTCGTTAGCATATAACATAAATCAGGACTGTTCTCTTAGGTAAACAAAACGAATCCTATACATTTAATTTCACGACTGTTGCACAGACTGAAAATATCTTTTTACCAACTTTAACAAAAGTGTTTTTGTTGGCTCAGCCTAACCCCAGACTGGCTGTGAACCCTGGTGATTCTGGTGTGACTGTCCTGGACTTTGTTCGCTTGCCATCCGCCCATGTTTCATTCAGTCAAAGAAACGTGGTGTGGGCATGAGAGATAGTCGGCTGAGTCATGAAAACAATAAAAAAATTAATTATATGTCATGGCGATTTTACGACCCGCCGTAATGCTACGTTGGCGTTTTTTGCCTGTTTCAGACAGGGAACACGGAAAAAACTACTTTTCAGGCAAAGCGTTTGTGCCATAGCGCTGTACTCCTGTGTGTGTGGGATTCCTGCACCTCTTCTTTATGACTTTGTTGCCTAAACACTATCCAAAACATCGCATTAACACCAAAGAGGACATAAAAGGCCCGCGCAGGTTCCCTCTGCAGCAGTGCAGAGCCGAGATTGATGATGTTGGCCCGTGTGTGTATTCAGGGCGCCTTTCACGCAGGTGATAAAATCCTGCTGGAGAGGCAGGCAGGGGCTGCTCAGTGTCTCTAGGTTCATTCGATGCACTGAATCAGACAGGATCAGCCGACACCAAATCTCACATGTGCTCTCCTCTGAAAATGTGCTCTCACTTTCCTTAAACTTCATTCCTATCTTTTTTTTCCTCTCTCTCTCAAAACCTCCCCCTTTATTTTGCTTATCTTTGTCTGCGACTCTCACTCTCCCCCCATCCCTCAACTCTGTCTCTTTTACTTCAATCATCCCTTTCTCCGTTTTACCTCATTCTTTCCAGCCCCCTCTGCTACTCCTCTCTTTCATTCCCTCAGGAAGAGCCACAGTCTTATCTGGGATATGTTGGATTTGGTGAGCTTAAAAGCCACTTTACTAACTCCCTGTCTGCCTCTCCTGAGAACAGCACAGGCTATCTAAAACAGTTTCACCATTCGCCAGGCTTTGTCCGCTGGAATGCTGCTCATCGGGCAACTTTTTTTTACTCCCTATCGCCTCTTAATGCTAATCCCCTACCTGCCGCTCCATCTTCCAGACTCCCACCCTCCTCTCCCTTCTCTGTTTTCCTCCCCTTTGCTTCTTTTTCTGTTCCTACGCTGACTAAAATGCTTGATAATACACATATTGGGTTTCTTTGGTGATGTGAAGGAATGCTAATGTATCATAACCATATTACAGTACTTAGAGGAGGCAAATGGTGCCAAGTGCTATCTGGAGAATCAAATCTCTGCACAAGAGGCTTTTTTTCTGCGCTTAAAATTGAAAAATGGTGTTTCCATTTAGATTTTTCCTCTCTGGAAATGATGTATAACGCTGAAAGCCCCTCTAAAATTGGAGGAAACAATGGCGCTGTTGTGTTCAATAATGCAATTTATCCAGGAATTGGAAGGCTAGCCTAAATAAAGACAAGGCCAAATCCTATTTTGCATCAGATTCAAGCATTTGAATATTGGCCACAGCATTTCCCTATATGTAGTTCTTTGAAAACAATGCTGCGCTGTCCTCTCTGTGCATGACTGTTTTGCATATAGTACAGTTAGACTTGGTTGTAAAGTAAAATAATGTTTTTTTGAAAAAAGCATCTGAATACTGTACTGATATTTGGAGCACAAAATGCTTGAAGAGTGTAACCAAATGATAAGTGTAAATCCAGAAGCGATCCTAACAGGATATGATCAGACCGGGGCAGGCCCTCTCTGGCGTGTGGCAGGCGAGCTGGAAGGAGGGAGGATTTGCTCGTTTTATTATTAGGGCCTGTGTGTGTTGTTGATGGAGCAGCTCCATCCATGTTGATTCACAGAGAGACAGCGGTGATGGCTACACCGAGCAGGGGTGTCAGGCTTGGCTGATGACTGCAACTCCCTAAACAGCGCTGCAAAGGCAAACCCTTCATGCTGTGTGTGCATGTGTGTATGTGCATGTATACAAGTCCGTGTTTGTGCATGTACATTCCTGTCGACGTGTGGATCTGTGTGTGTGTGTGTGTGTGTCGGTGTGCAGGCCATACTGCATTTGCATGTGCATGCGTGTGTGAGGGAGTTTGTGTGTGTGTGTGTGTGTGTGTGTGTGTTTCACTCCTGACAGCCAAGAAGCCTCAGCAGCATCTGACGTGGCAGCTCTTGCTGCTTTCCGTCCAGCTCTCTCCTTCTGGCTCACTTCTCTGTGATACTATCTTTTCATACAATCACATGTTTATAAATGGAGACTGACTGGTATTTCATACAGGACCGGTTTCGCTGAGAGTTGATAAACACAGTGCCATCCGCTGCAAAATAACATGGCACAAGTAAAATATTTTCTTTTATTTTTGGGGGGTGGGGGGGAATGAAACAACAGTAAATCTGAGCGATTCTGAGTAAAGGAGAAAAAGTTTTTGAAAAAAAAAAAATCTGGCATGATTCCCTGTGAGGCCAGAACGGGCACATTTGGTTTTACAAATGCAGCATTTCACTCTCGTGTTATCCCGTTTATCAGCACAATTTCAAAGGATTCTAAGGGCCAATACTAATACTACCTATAAATAATATAGCAGTATTGCACTCATTCTGCATAACAATCCCACACCATTCTTTTGCTTGAGTTATGCATTTTGTAATAAAATGTTGTTTTGGAGAAGGAATTCAACTCAGAATTTTGATATTTACAATATTAATGATGCAAAAGTACAAACTCAGAGCAATTTATTTTATTCACAACCGAATAACATAAACAAATTGAAATAGTATGATATCATGTTGTCCTTTAAGATCAGCGTGTTTATTCACTTTATTCAATTACGAAAACGAAGAGACTTGGTTATTTTTAGTTTGTTTAGGCATGAATAAATTATTAAACAAAGATCTTTCACTTCTGATTAAAATGTCTTCTCCAAAACTACATTGCGCTCTCCTAAAGAAAAGAAATATGTGCTTTTTAATTATACATCTTCCGTTAATAAAAACTGAACACACAAGCATATCATTTTTAAATCCAACAGTAACCTAATTTGAAGCATGAATCAGTGATAAAGAACTTGTTTCGGTTCTCGCCTCATTTTTCTCGTGTTTTTTGCCTTTTGATGGAGGTGGGTTTCCTCCATTTTATGTCCCCTCTGAGGACATGTACTTATGGCCGTCTGCCTGTGGTACTGTGGTGCTCCTGAGGTCTGTGCGAGGTGGTAGTTTAGGCTCGGGAAGTCAACGAGCGTGGTCACAGAGGAGATAACTGCACACACACTCTTTCGGAGGCGCCCGTCTGCATCGTGTGTCTGTCTGTCCTCCCCTCACTTTGGTGGAGGATCCGTCTTTAAAAAAAGAAAGCGCCGGTTTGAGAGGATAAAAGTTTCAAAAGTGATTTAGTCGCTGTGTGTGCGCGCACGTGTCCTCGTGTGTTTATGTGAGAGTGTGTGTGTGGCTGTGAAGGCTCTTTGTTTCTCGCCTCGCATGTGTTTGTGTGAGTCCTCTGTTTCTTCCGGCCTGGCATGGTGCATGCCCTACAGGGAACGCCACTCAAAATGGGCAGAGCGACCTTTAACCCTCGCACTGCCAGCTCAGAGACAGGCATAACTCGCTGCCATATCAAGAGCCTGTCTCTCTTTAACCCGAACTCTGTCATGCGTGGCAGAGATTAAGACCCGGTTCTCAGGAAGCCATTTGGAACAGACACCTTTTAACCCTAATGGGATCAGAGTCGCACATGAAGCCACTTTGGAGCAGCCACCCACTCTTAACCCCTAACACTACCAACTCAGCACAGACAAGGCAGAGTGCACAGGCAAAGGCCCAGCTCATATCATGCCACAGGGAGCGGGCACAGTTTAACCCTCACAGCGCCAACTCAGCACAGGCTGAACTCCAGCTCACATGATAAGCAGAATTAAATCTGCAAAGCTTCAGTGTTCCTGATAGGGAGCTCGCTGGTGCGGAAATAAGATGCTAATGTAACAGGGCTGGTTTTCCATTTGCAAAGTAGCATACCACAAACATTTGCAGTGATCTAGTTGAAAAAGTTTTGCTCTTTGTCTTGTTGAGAATTTGTATAATTTGGCACATTAAAGGGGCAATGTGTAGTCTTGGAGAAGTAGCTCAAACTCTGGAATGTTTTAATATTTACAATATTAATGAGGTAAGAATACAAAACCCAGAAATATGATATTTTCCTTAACTTTATACACAAGCTGTTCTCAAGGTCCAGAACACTGTTTGAAGCTAGAAAGGTGGCAGGGTCCGCCAAATATAAGCAAAGTGATACAGTATGAAATTGTGTTGTCCTTTAAGGTCAGTTTGTGTATTCAGTTAATTCAGTCATGAAAACAGGGTTGGTAATTTAGTTTGTTTATGCATAAAAAAAATTAAAAAATCAGTCAGTGCTCCTTTAAACCTCTGTCAATTGCTCTCTTGTACAGCCATGTTTCAAGCTCGACAACCACAGAATTATGAGTCCTAAAAAAAAAAGAAAAATGAAAAGAGTTTCATAATAAAGCCAAGCTTGTAGAATCTCATCTCATGGTTAATAATTCTTCAATCACCAAGATTAGAATCAGCATGGTTTCATGCATCGCTCTGTCTGCTGCGATGTTAATTTGGAACAATATCCTGCGGTACCTCAAAACACAAAAAAAAAAAAAAAGAAATGGCTGCATGTTCTAACACACGATTTAACCACGGCACCTCTAGTATTTTTCTGTTCTTGCATGAAGGGAGAATGTGTGTGCGCTCCACTGATGCCCTGCTCAACAATCAAGGAAGCAATCAGTTAAATTAAAAAAGTTAGGAATAAATGTACCAACTGCCTTCTCGCAAATTATACATTCAAACTAAATGCTGACGATGTAATAGTTATACAAACCGCAGCAGATAAAGAAAAAGTATCATTTATAGAAGAGATACTTTCCCTTTAAGGGAAGTGTCAGGGCATGAGTTGTGGCATGAGTGGCTGAGAGAGAGAGCGAGAGAGAGAGAGAGAGAGAGAGAGAGAGAGAGAGAGTGAAACAGATAGAGGAAGAAGTGAGAGAGAGAGTGAGAGAGAGAGAGAGAGTGAGAGAGAGGGGGTAAAGGGAGTTTCTGCACTTGCCTGTCTGGCAGTGACCGAGGAATGAGTGTACAAGTTTGAGTCTGGGTGAGTCAAGCTGCGTTAGAGAGGGAGAGAAAAGGAGGGGGGAGGGAGTTCCACTGTGTAAAGAGTGAGATGCTGGAAGATGGATAGCAATCGAGATAGAGATCGCACAGGCGATTGGTAGAAGAAGTGAGAGTGTGAAGCAGCAAAAAGCAGAGGGAGGGATGGTTGAAGTGCAACAACAATATGGAGTGCAGGAAAGGGAAAAAGTGTTAGAAGGGGGGGGGGGGTTGCAGAGTAAGAGGTGAAATAAATAAATGAAGGAATGGAGGAGTAGGTGATGGTGGGTGTGGGGGGGCACAGAGTGAATGTGTGAGTTGGGCTAGTGGTGAAGCATTTGCATAAAGGGTGAGGGCACTCTGCCCGGGCTTTGGGGAGAGGTTGGCATCTCGCCTTGCCGACTGGCAGAACGAGGACCAGGGAGGAATAAAAGAATGAGGGGGAGCGAAAGAGTGAGAGAGAAAGTCTCTCAATAGTGCATCTCTTGTGTGAGGAGAAGCAGGCCTTGGCTGCTGTTGGAGCAGGGCATGGTGGGGAGGGGGATATCGGCTTTCATTATCTGCTTGATTCCTGCTGTATTTGCTAACCATGAGGTTCAAAGCCCTCTGTGCAGCTGTAGGCAGGGCATGGTAGCCAGTGAGTGCCGCTGGCATGTGCAGACTGGAACACTGTAGGTGTGTGCATGCAGCATGCGCTTCGGGTTAGGAGTGAGACAGAGAGTGTGAGACAGACGCTCTCCTTCCCTGTATGGTTGACGCTGCCGTACACACACTCCTCTAGCACCCCTCACACACACACACACACACACGTACACACATACACACACACACACACACACACACCCCAAGTATCACACTGCCTACTTGACCTTATCAGGAATGGGCGCCCTTGTCGAGGGGGAAATGCTGCACACTCAGTTTTACTGCAGCGTCCTGTCGGAAAATGCCACACCAACAGTATGAGTATGTGTGTGTGTGTGTGTGTGTGTATGTGTGTGTGTTTGTGTGTGTGTATTCACTATGGTGACGCGACTGAAACTGTTGTAATGTAAATACACATGCAGTAGTCTATATGTATTCACTTAGCATACATGTAATCCTATATGGTCCCATTTAGCTGCAGCCACATGGTGAAATGGTTTTATTAAATCATTGTTTGCAGCGCGTAGCGCCAGAATCTCCTAATTCAGTTTGAAATCTATAATTTTGCCCAGTTTTATTTAGACCACGATAACATCATCCCTGGGAGAAACATTCTCTCTAATTGGAGGCACCATTATCTAGATTAGCATTCAGTTTTGCATTATGGGGAGTAAATGTATAATGTTTCACACAGCCCTTTATGCTGTTCCAACAATACATGCGGTGTGTATGTATTTATGTATGCAGTGTATAAGAAAAACCCAAATCTATTTAACAAAATTTGAGCATCACAAAGTTTTCCAAATTGAATTTGGTTCTCTAAATATTTTCAGAATATAAACTGAGAATTTCTTGTGAGGGTACAGTTATGTTTATAATTAACCATATAAGGTGAAATTAATGCAGATGTAACGGAGTCATAGAAAACCCTCACAAACCTCAAGAAAATCCTGGCTGAATAAATTCTTGAAACTTTAAAAAAAGAAATACAAATCAAGAAGAGCCCTGGAGCTTATCTATGTGCTTACATTTGAGGCAAAAACAGTCCATCCAGACAAATCCATCGTACCAACGTGAAAGCACATTTGAGTATAAAATTACCCAGGTCTGCAGTCATGTCCGAAGCCCCAGCCTGCCATCAGCGCTTGTGTCTCTGGAGCTGTTTAAAGTTTGTTCACTCTGTCTTTCCCCTCTCAGCCTCATGCCACAAATGGGTTCCAGACTTTCACACATAGTAATGCTTCAGTGTGTAAACAGGCGTAATTACAAACGATGCGCAGACACACTTTTAACATCAATCTGTGCTGATGGGAGAAAGAAAGCAGAACGAGGGTACGTTTTTTTCCTCTTCCAGAGGGTTGAATAGATGAAAAGGTTTTGAGCTGGATGGAAATTGAAGGACTGGCAGTGATGAAGTTAAGGAGGAAATTTTAAAGAAGAATAATGCGGGTCTGTGTGTGAATGCGTGTGTGTGGCCTTGAATAAGTGAATAAATGAATGAAAGGAAGGGAAAAAAGGACACTTATTTTTTGTAATTCATGAGAGTTTCCAAGGAAATAGTAGTTTATGTCAACTTGTCGGTAATTATTTTATATCCCTGAGGCTTGTGAGGTTACCAGCCCATCACCTCCTAATGGCAGGGTGTCACTCACCACTAGTCAGGCCTGCACACCTTACTTTTCCTGCACTCCTCACTGGAAGAAAATATGGAAACTTCAATCAACCCGCAGAAACACTATTTTTCTCTTCTCTCTCCCTCTTCTTCCTTTTTCTTGTGAGATGGTATTATGCCTGCACTGCATAAAAAATGGTCAAACGTTTTTAGAAAAAGTGTTGAACAGTTTTGAAAAATGTTTTATTTCTATACAAAGACAAACAGCTCAAGAAACATCTACCCAAATTACTCCAGACCATTTCGAGTGATAAGAGCACAAGTGCATGCGCACAAACACACACACGCATGCACGCACAGGGAAAATAGTTAAAATCTCTCGCAGTCTTTCCTTAACATCACCACTTGTCAATATGTGATTTCACAGAGCAGATGTCAAAGATGGATTCGTGACACGTCCTGACACGCTGCAAATTTCATTAGCTTTCTGTGTGCGAATGTATGTGTGCGTGTGTGAGAGAGAGTGTTTCCTATCCTTACTCTTACAGGTTAATTTGAACAGAGTTAATAAAAAAACGTGTGTGTGTGAGACAAATATAATTTAATCAGACACATGTGGCCTTCAGTTATGCGTTTTTATTATTTCCTAAAATTAAGTTTAGCTTTTTTATTTATTATTATATTTTAAGAATAAATGTTATGAAAATAAAAAGCTGAAAAAGCAAAAAGCAAATAAAATATGTCTTTGGGTTTATTATTACTATTATTATTATTATTATTATTATTATTATAGAACAATTGAAATGTTTGTCAATTAAGTACAATTTATAAACATGTATTTACACAGAAACAGACATTCAAAATGATTATGATTAAAATGTTCTGAATTTTCATACAAAACTGAATGAGATTGAAAGGTTTGATCAATTTTATGAATGACTTAGATTTTTTATTAAATATCGCCCCTTTGTTAAACACACACATTTTAATAAATATATAGATTTATAGGATGTTTGAGTTAATTAGCCTAATTTACTGTAGCAATTGTTAAAATGTTTTCAAATGTTTCCAAAATTTGTTTTTTAAGAAATTTAAATAGTAACGAGTAAACTTTAAATTCACATATATAAGAGGCTCAGATAATTGAGGTTATGTTGATGGTATAGTATGAAACACAATGGGAGAATGTATTAATATAATCTAAAGGAGATCTGTTAGAAGGCTGTTTAAGTTTTTCTTTTATTGGACTAGAATTAATTTTTGTTATAATTTGTTTATTGCAACTTTTGAATTCCATTTCGTCTTTTGGTGGAATCACAATTGAAGAGTTAAAAAAGAACCAAAGAAAACAATCCACCCATATGCTGTAATATATTCCCTAACGCCTGAAATCTTGCCTGAAAGATAATAAAAAATAATGCCTGTTGACTCACAAACGAGGCATCCTCCGCATGCAGAATAAAAGCCTGACCTGATCTTTCTTCCCACGTATTAATTCCTGCAGAGATGTCAGCTCTTTTGCATTTATTTGCATGTCTATAATTCATTTCAGGTGATATCTGAACACTGTTATAATAAGGCCCAAGTTACAGTTAATAAAATGAATTGTATGCAAATATAGCCCGCAGGGAGGAACAAATACTTTTTGTTTGCATATAGGTGTTGGGCTATTTAAACATATTCTAGTAGGCTACATAAATAAATAAAGAAAAAACAAAAATGAGTAAGTAAAGGACGAAAGCTGCATGAACGTCTTTGTGCACATGTATTTGCTTTGTTTGCTCTGGTGGATGTTTGCCTTCCCTGAGGTCACAATTCTGGCTGCAGATTCAGCACCTGTTTAATTCCAAATCGACTTTTAAAGAATTAATTTTGACCCTTTTTGTTCAACGTAGGCCGCTCGGAAGCGAGGCTGCTAGGAGCCCGTTAGCGGAGCTCAGGTCCGGTGTGTCTGCGTCGGTGAAGAGCAGCGTTAACATTTGCTTATATCTGTTATTTAGAGCAGTTTTGCTGTCAAGAAAATTATATTTTGTTTATTTTAACGAACGTGAAATTCAAAGAGTTACTTTCAAACGGGCTGGAGGAGGTTAACAACAGTCTGGGAAGGTTAACAGACAGCCGTTATTAACGATAGCCAAGTGCCGTTACAGCGTTGTTAGGGAGATTATAAGTTTCCGGTAAACAATGAGGTAGGTTCCTTTTTTCCCTTTGTGAGGATATTAATTTTATATTTAAAAATAATAATAATTACAAAGGCAAGGTGCAGTGCCGTTCTGAGCTGAAGGACAGGCCACACAGACGTGTGTGTGTTCCTCTTTTAAAGGCATAACTTATGTAGCTAAAACCTTAATACATTACATAAAGTGGTCTTTAAGTAGTAGCTAAATACTCAGAATAGCTCATTAAGTTGTTGTCGTGTATTTAAAACCAGAATTTATCGCTTCTACCTCATCGTTAGGCCTCATTTCTCAGCGCTTGTGCCACTAACTCTACAGAATGACATTTAACTGCCAGCCTCGCGATCATTACAACATGGCCGAATAGGTGAATTTGCACTACGCACCAAAAAGAAGAAAATCTTGAATTCAACACTTTCCGTTTTTCTGTCCTTCCTTTGTCTTGTGTTTTTTGGCAGTAGCCGCTGCTAGACGCTTGGCCTCGGAGTAAAAACCTGAGGTGGTTTTCATTTCTCTGCTGCTCTCGGAGTTGTGCCCTGTCAGGGAGGGCAGGAGGGGTGATTGTCTTGCCCAGCCTGGCGAACAAAGGTCGTCGGGTTTTTTTTCTGAAAGACAGAGCATGGCTTGCAAAGATAAGATGAGCCCTCTCGCTCAAATTATTGCGGAGCAGATACCTAAAGAGTCCAGTGGCCAGGGCCCCGGAAAACGAAAAAAAAACAAAAAAAAACGCCGCCCACCTTTCCGTTCTGCCCCGAAGAACTCCGGGCAAACAGGAGAAACCCTCGCTAATGAGCTGAGGTTGAAAATGTCAGTAAAGGGGAGAAAAAGACACATTAAATAATACGGTGCCACACAGACTCACTTCTTAGCCAAAATCATAAAAGATCTCGCCGTAGCTGCAAATTGTGCACAGACTTAAAAGCCTCTGTTATGATGTTTATGTGTATAATTTTGTATGTGGTCCAGGTTATGATCATAATAGGCCTGGCAGTGGATTTAAGTAAGTGATTTTAAAAAGGGGGATTTTTGTGGAGGATTACATATTTCATTCAAATAGTATTTGCCTAATAATGTGGATTAATTTGTAGGCTCATAATAGGTTTTTCATCCTCTTTTTGTTATATAAAGAGTTAATAAGAGTTAAGTTAGTGAAAAAATGCTGCGGGGCTTGAACTATGAAAGCAAAATGTGTTGCTGGTTTGAATGGACAATGGAGAGTTTTGGATTTCCCTGAACGTAATCTTGGTTATCATCATTTTGTCTGTCAGTAATGGCATGGCTATATTACAGGAAGTGACAGTAATACTTGGCACATATCTTTCCTCTTCTTTGTCCACGGCCCATTCATCAGAAAGTCTAGATCCCTTCAGTCTTTTCATATAAGTGACAAACACACCTCCATCATTATTCCTCAAAAACAAAAACAAACACACACATCCTTTTTAATTCCATCTCCTCATGTTCCTTTTGCTCGTATTTTTTTTTTTTTTCTCTAGCCTCCGCCATCTTCTCTCATTCCCACATTTTTCACGTGTTCAGTGTGGCTGTGTGAGGCAGGCGTATGTTAGCATGGACAATCGGCACCCGGCCCGGCTCGGCCAGGTCCAGATGGGGTCTGCCCCCCCCCCCGCCTCCCCTCCCTCAGCAGTAGCAGTGATGAGCCAGTCAGCCAGCCAGCCAGGGAGCCAGCTAGCCAGCTAGCTACCCACCCGGGTAGCCAACCAGTCATCCACCCAGCCAGTCATGTAGCCTCTCAGCCAACCTAATAGCCAGCTCGCCAGCTAGTCAGTGGACCAGCCAGTCATCCAGGCTGTGGCTCCTCTGTCAGACACTGACAGAGGGAGCAGGCCAGGCTAAATCTGATGGTCCACAGAGCCAACCAGAGGACTCTGGCCTTTGTAGGGCGTTCACACAGACAGCCTGTCCCGTCGCACAGCAGGGGGCTTCAACCCACAATCAAATGTCCGAGCCCTCAACTTTGCCACATGACAAGTTAGCTTTTTGTGGCTGCCCACTGCAGAGATTCCAAATTTTGACAATGTCTCTATAATTCCTATGAGCCCCGTGGACTAGTTCATTTAATTTTTTTACAGCATAAATGAGCAAATGTGTTCTGGTTTTTTTTTGTAATTTGGAAGAATTATATTTTATTGCACCTCTAATAAGAAAAACGGTCCATACGTATTTCACACATACATCAGATTATATTGGACTGATCCTTGGTGAAAGCCTTTGTCTCTCAGATATTCCTCCCATGGTGCAATGGGCACAGCTTGTCCCTCTGAGGTCATGTGGGTCAGCCAATGAGGACGAGACAGCGCGCCTGCCAGGGCAGCCATACAGCCCTGTGCTCCCTCACTTTCTGCTGCTGTTCAATCCCAATCACGTGTCATTGTGTACTTCACAATGCAACACGATGAAAATATGGGCAATTTAGTGGCTGCATTAGGATCTATGATGATATTGGCTATTAGACAGACCACTGTATCTGAAGTTGAAAGCACTAGACTGAGCTTGGTGCCTGTTTGAGACAGTTTTGATATCCGCTTGCCTTTGTCAACAGCTTAACATGTATAGGCTACTTACATGAAGCTGTCCACCACAGCATTTTTAGCTGTCATTGTCCGTTGCATCCTGTCTCTCACCCCACAAATAGGATTGCTCTCTAATTTGGTAACAGAAACTTTTAATGTGTTTCTGTGTCTGTGCTGTTGGGGCTTTTAACATGGACTAGCACAAAAAAGAGAGAGAGAGAGAGAGAAGGGGCCAGTTTGGATGTGAGAGTGCATTTTGAAACAGGAGAGCATGTTTTTGGATGGTATTTTTTTGTTGGGGCGGGAGGGGGGTAACGGGCATTTTCTTCCCCCTCCTCTCTTTGTTTGTGTGGTAAATCCAGGAGCAGCTGCTGGTCTCAGGGTCTAGTGGGATTTTGGGCCTGTGTTTTCTCATGCCATCCCATGCCAAGGTGGTGTAACGCGAGCAGAGAGAGAGAGAGGGAGAGAGAGGGGTGTTTCTGGAAGGGGGGTGGGGGGGGGTGCAGTTGGAGAGCGAGCTGGTTTGTTGGGATGGCTGTGACCACGCTGGTGACGAAGGCGATGAAGGCGGAGGGGGGGTGTAGAGGGCTTTCGAAGGCGGGTGCTGTCTGGATTGGATGCATGTAAAATTAATATCCTCTGGACTTTGCCTTTGCACTAGATTGGAACTTGTCTATTTGGCTAATGACGTGCCTTCTGCCTGCACCACACACAGTCCCGTCTCCCCCCCTCCCTCCCTCTCTCTCTCTCTCTCTCTGTCTCTCTCTCTCTCGCTCTCTCTCTCTCCACTACCAGCCACCAACCATCCACCCCCCACATCTTTGCTTCTCCCTCTGCCATCTCTCTCTTCCCTCCCTTTCAGCGCTGGGAGCGTGCGTATTGGCTGGGCTGTTTGAGACTCGGTGCCAAATAGGTGGGCCCTCTGCATGTTGGCACAGACTCAGTCAATGGTTAGAGAAGGAAAGTGGAGAGGAAGAGAGAAAGAGAGAGACAGAGTTGGAGAGAAAGAGGGGGAAAAAAGAAGCTGCACTCGGGTTTGCCAGCGGTCGTGCACACTCTTCCAACATTGATTCGGTCCTCTTGTTTTGTTTTTTTTTTCTTCTTCTTCTCCTCCGTCCGCACCCCCCTTGTCCAGCTCTCTCTCTCCCTCTCCGTGAGTCTTATGCAGATCCTAGAGAATTGAACCAATAGCACGCGCCGCTTTGCCAAGCATTTTTTTTTTTATTGTTTTTTTCATCAAGATATTTTTCTCCACACATTTTTGCAAACAAAAAAAGAAGCTTGTTTCATTTTTTGACAATTTCATCCTTTTTGCTACAACGTCTATTTTATTTTGTTCGTGCACGTCCAGCATTTTAAAAATCCTTTTAGACCGAGAGATTGCTGAACTTCTCTACACTCTCCTTCTGTTGTGCTCTTGAACAGTACCTCTCCTGCATCTCCTGCTACAGTACCTCCTGTGTTCCTGTGCTGGTATTACACTGCGCCCCCTTGGCCTGTCTCCTCTTTCTCAGCTTTTTTCCCCCCTGCTGCTTTTATTGGACACTTTCTCAGCTTCTCTTTTGCTTATTTTTTTCTTCCTCAGTGTTTTGTTTTCTAATATACGCAGCATAACTTCAGAGCTTTTTGTGTCGAACAGTCCAGTTACTGGCGCTTTTTAAGTTTCTTTGCAATCGGCGGGGTGAATTTATGATGAGAGAGCAAAATGGTAACTACCATGTTATTCTTGTTTATATTCACATATGTTGTGTGATAACGACTGTTATTGCATAATTTTCAGTGTGGACGCAGTTTTGTTATTTCTGGACAAATACGCTCAAATTTGTAATAATTAGAAATTGGTCTGTGTCTTCTCTTAAATTATTTAAATTTTCTGCGCATTATATATTTGTTGATGCAGTCACTCTGCATTATTTTATTTTTTTTTCCAAAAGTGTAAATGTGTTTTAGAATGAATAATATTTGCTAGAATTGATACAGTCATTTTTTGTGATGTTGTAACAGGTGAATGCAAATCTTGTGATATTTCATTTATAAAAAAAAATTGTATTTATTTATTTAGGCACAGAAATGTTTATGTTATTGTTTGAAGAAAACCCTTAGGAGAAGACAAACTCTCATCTCATACCTCTGTCTTGTAGTATTGTGTTGGTCAGTGTTTTGTCAAGTGTGTCCTTCAATGTGATGTGTCACAGACACAGAGTAAAGAGTGTATAGCATCCCTCTCTCTGTCTCTCTCCATCTCTCTCTCTCTCTCTCTCTCTCTCCCTCTCTCTCTCTCTCTCTCTCTCTCTCTCTCGGTGCCTCTCGCTCATTCTCTCCCTCCGCTCACACAGAGCGGGCGCTGCTCCTCCATGCTGCGTGCCGGTGCTAACTGCCTCTCTTCTCTCTTCCCTTCCTCACCCCCACTCCCTCTCTCCCCATCCTTCTCTCCCCCATTCTCACCCTCTCTCTCTACTGCCTCCTCCTGCTTCCCCCCCTCCTCCCTCTCCTCCTCCACCCTCCCCTCATCCTCCTCCCTCATCCAGGATGAATTCCACCCCTTCATCGAGGCCCTCCTGCCCCACGTCCGCGCCTTCGCCTACACCTGGTTCAACCTGCAGGCCCGAAAGCGCAAATACTTCAAGAAGCACGAGAAGCGCATGTCCAAGGAGGAAGAGCGCGCAGTGAAGGATGAGCTGCTGGGAGAAAAGCCAGAGATCAAGCAGAAGTGGGCCTCGCGCCTGCTGGCCAAGCTCCGCAAGGACATCCGGCCCGAGTTCCGTGAGGACTTTGTGCTCACCATCACGGGGAAAAAGCCCCCCTGCTGCGTGCTGTCCAACCCCGACCAGAAGGGCAAGATCCGTCGCATCGACTGCCTGCGCCAGGCCGACAAGGTGTGGCGGCTGGACCTGGTGATGGTCATCCTGTTCAAAGGTAGCCCCCTGGAGAGCACGGACGGGGAACGGCTGGTCAAGTCACCACAGTGCACCAACCCTGGCCTGTGCGTCCAGCCGCACCACATCGGAGTGTCCGTCAAGGAGCTGGACCTCTACCTGGCCTACTTCGTCCACACGCCAGGTATGTGGCCAACTGGATAATAGACACTCATAGGAAGGGATGCCAACACATAAAACCTCATCATACATGCCCGTGTGCATGTGCATATAGATGTACACACACATTTGCATAATCACACACTTAGAAATACACTTCACACAGAATCATTTGCCTCTGTGACACATAATTATATAGGGAGGCTATGACAGAAATAAAAAAAACAAAGATAAGTGAAGTACGTTTCGGAAACACTCTAGAAATTTTAGGATATGATTACAATTGGGAATAAATACATCTTATAATATATATGAAAATGGTGTATTCAAGTTTAAATTGAACAATATTCCGCTGAATAAATAAACAAACATTTACCTCTGAGAATCAATTATTTAGTTTTGTCCTAGCGGACAACAAATAGTTTAGTTTTTTTGTCTTTTTTGTATTTTGCCATCTTGTCTTCTGTTTGTTAGTGTTTGTTTACATGACAACACAATATCAACAGTAATAAAAAGAATATGTGAGTGTGTGTCAAGGGCATCCGGCCAGCGTGGTCTGGCAAGTACGTGTTCATTTTTCTCAGCAAGGAATTTGCGGCTTCCTATGAGCATGTATTTTGTGTTTTTTTATAGGATGGAATTTACATGCCTGTGTGTGTGTGTGTGTAAGTGGTGAGTGTGTGAGTGTTTTTTATGAGATGATCACTACTCTCAAATTGTGTGTTTCTGTGCGATGAGTGTGAGTCGCTGTTTATAAGATTGTACTCAGTCTGTTGAAGTGTATGTGCTACGATAAGGCCATTGTAGCCAGGGATCGTCATTTGGCCACAACCCAGATTGTGTGTGTGTGTGTGTGTGTGTGTGTGAGAGAGAGAGAGAGAGAGAGCGGGAGAGCAAAGCCGCGAGTCTCCTGCTCTCAGGCCGCGGGCTGCTGCAGCCTTACCGTCTGCCTGAACACTAGCACCACGTTGGACCTGGCTGCCAAACACACACTCTCACACAAAAAAAGCCAGCGCTCACAGACAGCCAGTACTATTGCAGCCACCTTCACACCCATACACACATACAAACACAGCTAAATAAAGATACACACATTAGATAACAACAAAAAAAGAAAAACAACTCTGTCATCTTTGTAGCGCACTTTCACACGTAGAGCCAAACGCGGTTTTAGTCACGATTGCGTACACACACCCACACAGCAACGCACTCTCAGCCAAGGACTATCATAGATACAGTTTGATACAGCCAAACATTGTTGTATCTCGGCCACCATCATGGATACACACACTCACACTCGGCCAAACATCACTGTAGCCTCCAGTGCGCGTACTCTACACACACAGCCAAAACGCTGGCTGTGTTGTAGTTTTTTCCCCGTATTGAGCAAAAAAAAAAAAAAAACAACCCTGTCACAGCAACCACACACGCATACACACATGAAACACATTTCACAGCCAAATCCTCCAAATACACACTGCCTCACCATTTGCTGGCTACGTATACATACAAACACACGCTCATGACCTAATATTATCTCAGCTGGAATTTTCTGGAAATTTCAAACAGTGACTCAACCGGCTTCACACAAACACACACACACACACACACACACACAGGCACATATATATACAGCACTCCCCGGTCACTGCCCAACACACACACAGCCTAGGCTGAACTCTAATGTTAGCCGCTAACATGAGTGTAGCCAAATGCTATCACAGCCATCCCTCAGACTCTCTCTCTGTTTCTGACGCATACACACAAACACAAACACAAACACACACACACATACACACACACTCAAAATCTCGGCCCAGGCCAAACACCTCACATGGCCCGAGCCAAACCCTGGCAGCAGCTCCAGCTTCACTCTGTTGGTCTGTCTGTGGCTGTGATAAACCGTAGGTAGCAGGCAGACCTGAACAGTGACTGACAAAATCTTCTGTATTGTTGTAGTGTTATTTTCATTTTTTTTTGTCTCTCAAATGTAATTGTTTTGCTTAATTTTAATTACATTTTTCAGCGACTTTGCTATTGTACTATAACTGCCACAGTGCCACAGAAAATATTTTTTCTTTTTGAATGACTGACTGCCGATTTTGGGTCAGGGAGTCCTGTTTTGGGATTTAGTGACATATCTACAGTGCCTATTTTTGTCCAGTTTATTATTAAATGTGCAGTGATGTTCAGCAGTATTTTTCTTGTTAATTTTACTCTTAGAGCACACTAAATTATAGTGTTATGTTTGCTTAATTTTAGTGTTGTGTTTGACGTAATATTTTGTTTGTAAATTAAATAGCAAGCAATTTTACTTTCAGTTTTAGAGGGGAAATTATTATGAAAATGTTTTGGTTTTTTAAACAAAACATTAATTAAAGCAATTATATAGTTCTAAGATTCTTTAAACTTGACACATTTTTAAAACCTATTGAAAAGACTAGATTTCTCTCTAAAATAAAACACAGTCCACCTGAATCTATAAATATTTCATTTGTGGTATTGTATTCTGCTATAAGTGACATGACGGATTTTTGAAATTGTTCAGTAAATCAGAGAATGGAGAATTGCATGACAAAGTGAAGAAATCTTGAAATGTTCTGTGAAACTATACACACGCATATGGTAAATGTCTCATGACAAAATTTTTTTTAACCTGTTCTCGCATGATAGGCTGTCAACTTTTCAGTTTGTTGCTGTGCACTCGTCACTACAGTACTGTGGTTTACAGAAGTACAGTAAAGTACCCATTCATAATGTGGACTTACTGTGTGGTCTCTAATAAATCTAAATCTAAATCTTGTCTGAATAACACAGTATGCCTCGGCACTTTTATCTGCCTCCAAAGAACATGTGCTCATTTAAACTCCTAGTTGGAGAGACACCTTGGGGTCTACAGACAGAGGGGAATACAAAGGGCAAACCTGTCATAAGGTCGCCACAGTCACCACTCTTGGCTCTCATTTACTTTTAAGGGCCTGCATTATCTTTCACATTTATCTGTGAATGTAATTTGCGGTTGCATTTTTTTGCCTCATCCGCGCAATGAATGACAAGATGCGCTCATTGTTTGTTTTTGTTTAGTTTGCGTTTTGTCGGTCTTTAGCATCTCTGTCTTCCTCGCTCCTCTTTGATCCCGTGCACACTTTTGTTTTGTCTCCTTAAACATCGCCCTCATTGTTGCTCTCACAGAGGTAAAGCCTCTGCTGATCTCTTTTGTTTATATTGTAAGAGACACAGAGAGAGAGAGAGGGAAAGAGGAAAAGAGAGTGCGTTGGAAAGGAGAAGAGGCTGCGATAGTGATTGTTCTGTTTGGCAGCGCCCAAGCCCCGTTGGTGTGGGAAGAAGAGAAAGACGTCTTGTGTTTTGTTTATGACAGAGTGGCAAAAGCTGCCACAGGGAATCTCTGGGCTTGCCGTCAGGCTTTCTCAGGCTGTTCTGCAGCCAGCCAGCCTTTGAGATCCTCTCTGTTACAGAGCATAACACACTGCAGCCGTAACGGAACAAACCACGCTGCCTGCCACAATACGCAACCTTCTCTCATGTTTTTCAGGCCCTTCAGATAAAGAGCAACAAATCAGACAGAGCAACATGTCTTTGAATATTGAACTATTGAACTGAAACTGGTAGGCAACAGTGGAGACGAACAGAGTGGTTGTGGTGCTATATAGTGAGTGATGCATTATTTTTAGTGTTTTATTAAGAGTGAGTGATGAGTATCATAATGGAGACAGTGACTGATATTATATTGGAGATAGTGGCCCTTGGCCTGGAGAAGCAAAAGGTCTGCCAGAGCCACATGCTGGCAGCGTCACTATGATAACCAATGAATGGAGTGTGTTGGATAGGCTTAGTTCACTGTACTAGTTTAGATATAATTCTCACTTCTGTTAGCCTGACTACTGCATAAGTGGGTCCACTTATACATCAGAGGAGAAATAATTTAGCTGCTTCTCCAAGTGTTCGGCTGATTTATAACCTTTGTGCTGTTCTAGCTCAAACTCAGCACATTTCTGATTTATTCACGGTTGGAAAAATTGAAGATTAAAAAAAAAACATTTGTAAGTTCCAAAGTTAGCTCAGTGCACTTAGTCATATTTTGGACCTCATTCTTACTGCTTTTTTTTCAACATTTCTTTCTTTTGTGCGCCATTAGTGTGATCATGAAAAGATGTTTCAAATGTGTTTCCAATCAAAAGTGCAGTACAGGAAATTTGCAGTCACTCCGAGGGAGGTGTGAAATGTGCTTGCCGTGCCATTTCTGCCATGACCGCTCCACACTCCCCCGTTGTACGGTGCCAGATCCCGCCTCCCTCTCGCTATAGCAATAGTAATGCCTTGGACGACGCTGTGAGAAAGCCCAGAGAAACCCCAGCACTGTGCGCCCCCCCACCCTCCCAACCCCAACTCACTGACCACAGGAAGGATTCACTAATAAAAACCCCACTTTTGTTCATCACTGAGGAGTATTCTGGATTTATGGGGGGGAAACAACAGAAATGTGGGAAAAAGAAGTAGGAATAGGAGAGTGAAAAGAGAAAGAGAGGCATCATTACAGTCATGGCTGAAATGATGAATGGCAACGTGTTAAAAGATACTCTGATGGATTCCACAGGTTCTCATTGCTCTGTGCCTCAGTATTTCTTTCTTTCCTGTGAAAATAATCTGTTGTTAATTACTTCCTGGATCTCTTCTCCGGCTCCCATGACATCACAAGAGTTGAGTGGACTGTCCTTGTGTAGAAGTGTTTTTGTTTGTGTGTGTGTGTGTGTGTGTGTGTGTGTGTGCGCGCGTGCAAGGCTCAAGATGACCCTCAGCAGTGAAGTAAGCATTGAGTTTTGATTAAATGAAATCTCGACACCGAGGGAGTCGGTCAGGTCTGAGGCTTTTGTATTGTATGCTGTGGGAACAGGGCCCGCGGCGGCTAAGAAAAGCCCTCCACATGCAGAGCGCCTTTGGCATTGGTAGATGTTCTTGTTTAGACGGGCCTGTGTCGTCTTTTGCACGTCTCTGTCTTTCTGTCTGGCGTCAAGGGTACCTCGAGGTGGCTACATATCAAATCTGAAGGGTTAAGATAGAGGGAGAGCCCTGTCAAATTAGAAAGACAGAGTGAGAGGGAGTCTTCTCACACTATTCTTGGCTTTGGAAAAAAGTCTGTGTATTTGGATAGCTAATGGCATCAGGCTAGCCAAAGCCCTGTTGTGTGCTCATTCGCTCCAAAACATACACACACACACACACACACACACACACAGACGTGAGGCTAACATTGGGGTGTCACAGACGAACATAGATTGGTCCAAAACCGCAGGGTCTGCATTTATCTCATGAGACCATGATGACACGAGCAGACTCGAGAGAAAATTAAAAAAAAAAACAACATGAGAAAGATGAGTCAAAGACAATGTTGTTATGTTTGGTCTTCCATTAAATTGACCAGCGAAAACTGGCATGCTTCGTGATATGGTGCCTTTGTCCTAGAAACAGCTCCGTGCTTTTTTAGGTTTTTACATAACGATCATAAGCCTCGGTTTCTTTGGCTCTGCCTGACTCGAGAGAGACTAAAACCCCTGAAAATTTCTGGTCTGCCCGCATCTGTTTCCTTTTGTGTGAAGCGTTTTAGCATTTGGAGATATGAGGTAAACAGATTATTCCAGTGAAATCGGGAGGCCATCATCGTGGTGGAACAGACGAATTAGGCAGTTTGTGCTATTTGGCTCTTTAATCAGTTTTCTTCTGATCCCCTCTTTCTTTTTGAATAAACTCAGTCGTCAGATTTTTTTTTCGTGTTTCTCCTCAGGAGTATCTATCCGCTGTAAAGGCAACACAGGTAGGAAAGTAGAAGAATTGACAAACGTTTTCAGCTTTTTATTCTGCAGTTCTTCTCGATGGAACACAGAAATCTTATTCCAGGGTCAAATAAGGATCGCACATGTTTTCTTCATTACTAATGTTGCAAACCTTTTTTCCTTCTTGCAATATTACTTTAATTCCGCCTTTAACATTTTGAAATACAGCTACCTTGTTTGTGTAGTAATTTATATTTTGACAAAATAAAATTATCATTAATCAATGTCAGTTCCCAAATTCTTTTTAAACCACACATAGGCCCAGATATAATGTGCTAAAATCAATTTGTTGATATGCATTATGGAAATCAAAATACATGTACTTATACTTCACAATTGTGAAAAAAAATCAATATAGGATTTATAAAATTGTGTGTATATATATATATATATATATATATATATATATATATATATATATATATATATATATATATATATATATATATATACATATATATATATATGTATATATATACATATAAATGCTGAGCAATTTTTCATTTTGTTTAAAGGAAAAAAGGAGTGTTTTACACATTGCTGAACCCAGTATAATATCTACTGTTAAGATTTAATTACACATTAAAACACATTAACGATTGTCAAATAAAAATGGGTGTAGGCTAAGCTAAGCACGCAGTGATAAAAACAGCATTCTTTACTTGAGCTGAGTGGGCTTTTTTACGTGTTTTATTTGGAAAAAAACTCAGAGAGCAAGGAAGGGGTAGAAAGAAGGGGGAAGAAAAGAGAAAAAGAAAAGACAAGAATGAGGTTATTTAGAAAAGAGAGAGTCAGAAGCAGCGAGGGGGTGGTATTGTCTGTATTAATACTGTGTCTTCCCAGTGCCGGGTCTCTTTTCAGGCTTTTGTAGCGGCGCCAACCATGAAATGTGTCTGTCCCCAAAAACCATATACCCACTCAGGAGGGTTTCCCGACCTCAGAGAGACAGAGAGGAGGAGGAGGAGGAGAAGGAGCAGGAGAAAGAGTGCTGTGCCCAATGCTCACTATCAGGCAGGCCAGCCAGAAAGGAGGGAGAGCCAGGGAACATGGCTTATTCACCGGGCTGCACTCACAGCGAGGCCCTGGCATCGGCTACTAAGTCTGGCTAAAAACGCTATTCAGCACCACACAGCCATAGTCATGCTAGAATGAGAGTCACAATACTGTGTTTAAAATCCAAAGAACCATTACTTTTCTTTTTGTTGTTTTTATTCCGTTTTTTCCCATGGAGTTATTTTGCCTATACGAGGTGTCTTAGCTGAGTTTTTGTTGGTGAATAAAAAAGTTAGGTCAATGCTAATTTAGAAAACAAACAACAAAAACAATTAAAAGCCTTTTTCATTTTATTTTGCAAATGTGGGTTGAAGAATAAAGATATTATTATGTGGGTGAGTTTAACGCTGATGTTCAGAAAGTGAGAGGAGTTGAGAGGAGTTGTGTCGGCGGCCGTTTTTGGCACGATGCTATCTCTCTGTATGGAAGACGCCAAATTTTCATACACAGTCCCTGCCAACCTCCTCCCTCTGATCCTCGCTTTCTTCTCTTTTCTTTTCTTTTCTTTCACTTGTTCCCCTTTTTCTTTTATTCCTCTTTAGGGTTCAAATGAATGCCCCCCCCCCCAGCCTCATTAGCACCCCGGACTCCTGTTTGCAGCTACAGAAAAATGTATAATAACTTGTAAGCACAAACATTTTAGAATTCAATAGGACCATTATCCTTGTTTTTCATGAAGGCAGGCCATCATGGGGCTGTGAGCCTTGACTGTGATTTTTTTTTTCAATTCTCTGACGTTTCTTTCATTTAGAATGCAAAGATGTTTTGCCACCAGCCATCCGGTTGATATATCTTCACAAAGACTGGCTTCCTGTCTTTTCTGATGGGATCCTTACATTTCATATTCAATCGCAAGTTATGCTTAAATTTTTTTTTAGCTAAAATATTTTCAGTAGAAATTAAATTGGGCTGTGAAATTAAATGGTCTGTGAGGCTTGATTGCAGTTTAGTTTGTCTTTTGTTTTGTGTAAATTTATTGGCTACACTTTACAAGACTTTCAAAACATTTTATTCGACCACTGATTAGGTTTGGTTGTTTATGTTTTCACACCATTGGTGGTAGATTTTTTCCCGAAATCGTAAGCCATTTTCGAATATCGGCACTGTTTTGCAGCCGACCACTCGCTCTTCTTGAGAGACAACCTTCATGAGGGCATCGTTTGGTGTTTGTTACACCGTGAGAAGGAGAGCAGTGTAGAGAAGACAGAAAGTGGGGTGGGGGGGTGAATGAGCAAGCTCGCTGAGAAGCACAACAGAATGCAGAGAATCAAATTTGGCATGCGTCTGTGTAAGCGAGTAAGCTTCAAATCAGTTTGGACACAGATCTAGGACACTAGACGGAGAGAAGAAAGCAGGATGAAACGGGATAGGGAACGACATGGGATTGAGAGGGGGGATAGTGTGTGTGTGTGTGTGTGTGTGTGTGTGTGTGTGTGTGTGTGTGTAGGCGATGGGGGGGTGTAGTTAAGTAGAGGATGAGATGGAGGGGGCTGGTGGGTGAGGTTGAGCGGGTGAGTAGAATGGGGGGGGGGGGGGGGTGTTTGGTAGAGTGTCCCTCAATGACGACTTGAAAAACAGGCCGGTAAATAAATGGAGTGGCAGTAAACAAGGCTCGGCGCTTCATCAAAAGACTCCATTCATCTGTGAACAGGAGAGTCTCTCTTTTCTCTGAGGAGACAGAGAAAGGAGCCCACTGACGCTGACGAGAGGACGACGCTTGTTTAGATAACAGGATGAGTTTGGAGTGGAATGGCGTTAGTGTGTGCGGGTTTGTTCGTGTTTGTGTGAGTAGAGGGGGTGCAGAGCAGGTGGGATGTGGACGTAGTCTTAACGAGTGGGGTAAGGTGGGGGTAGAGATAGTGTGTTTTTGTTTGTTCTTTATCACTAGCGTGGATTCAGGGAAGGATTGTGTTTTGGGGGTTAGAACTGTGGGATAGGCCGATGACAGTGTGCATTTGTGTGTCTAGTACAAAGCGGTGTAGGGGGTGCTGTGCTTTTGGCAATGGCTTATGTGTGTGTCTGCACAGGCGTGCATGTGTGTGAGAGTGCATATGTGCATATGTCTGTCTGCTCATTATACATGGTTATTTTTTCCAGACCGAGAGCTATGCTCTATTTTGCATGATTTACAGTCATATGAGCCAAGCAGCAGGTCTTTTTTTTATGAGAGAGAGAGAGAGACGTAGACTTTGGATAGAGCCCGAGTGATGGGGTCTCAGGGACAACACGGTGAACCGGCCACAGCAAGGTGCGGTACATCACTCTCTGCTTCAGCTGTTCATGATTCAGCCTGTTAGCCTGTCAGCCAAGGGAGCCAGGTGTAAACTAAGTGCTAAAAAGTCCTTTTTTGCACATTTCCTACATGTAAACTTTTTAATTAAGAGGAAGTGAATTAATGAATATAGAGATCAGGGTAAAGTCACCTCCAACCACTTAGTGAATTCTGACTGAGCAAGCAGGGTAGAGAAGTGTCTTTAAAAAGCTTTAGTTCAGCATATGTTTAATTGTGCCACACTCAAGTGTAATTGTTAACAGTTCCTTTTTAACTTGTCTATAATCGTTTAAGAGCACATCTTTGGATAAAAGTGGCCTTGTGGAGTAAGATATGAGACGAGTCGTCTGTCTCTTTAACTCGCATGATCAGAGTAGTAGAACACATATACATTAATCATGTAATTCACTTTGCAAATAGACTCTTTTAAAAGCCCTTTTTGTTGGTCAGCAGCATCCAGCACACTTACTAACACAATTTCTCGCTTGCTGCATGTCTTTTATACGTTATCAATGATGTAATTTTAATGTCCTTCCATCAATACATCTTTATCAAAACAAGTCATTTTTTAACCACAAGATTGATTTAAAGGTTGCCATAGCACTCAGGAACCCCCCTTCTCTCTCTCCTCTGTCTTGCCACCTCAAAGTCCCCCTCCCCAGCCCACCGCCTGTTCCCCTCACGTTTATTGGACCCAAAATTGGCTGGCACCATGGCAACCAAGGCTCCCAGGGAACCTTGCCTGGGCAGAATCCAAGGTGCCTCCAGGGTGGCACTGGCTATCGTTGTCTGCGTTAACGGGCTGACGCCGCGGCAGGCTGCTACGACAGGGCAAGCCCGGCTGTGGCTGTGTTGGGCGTGCTAGCTTGCTAACCTTCGTTAACTAACTACCAGCTAACATGACCTGCCATATCCGGTGTCACTGGCCACTGTTTCCACTGTTGTAGGCCTCAGCCACTGCAGCATGGGGGAAAGCAGGGGAAACGTTTCACCACGCATATTGATGTGGCATGGCTGGGTGCCCAGTTCTGCCTCCCACATGAGAGAATGCAGGAGAGGGAGACGAGTGAGTGAGAGGGAGAAAGACAGCGTAGAGATGCATTTTCAATGTATAATATATGAGCGTATATGTTATTTTGAACAATGCCTTTCTACCAGGGTGTGTAAATATGCAGCTGCACACATTCGGCACAGCATGTCTTGCCAAAACGTGTATGTTATTTAGATGCCTGATTATCATGATGTGTGCAGCACTGTGCATCTGTTGAGGCAATATGGTTTTATGACGGATGCTGAAAACCATCAGTGTGAACGAGAGGTGAAATTCATTCATGAGGGTTATTGTTTTTTTATTGTTTTATTGTATATTTTCCAAAGAATGGCTTTTTTTTCTCTACAAAGTGTGTATGTGGGTGTGCTTGTGTGTGAGTGCATGGCTTCCTGTGCGAAAGTGGATATATGGTCATCTGCTTCACAATGTTTAATTACAAACAAAACAAGCAGGTGACACGCAGAGTCCTCGTACTTAATGTGATGATTATTATGTGTGATCCAGATTGTATGCTAAATAGAAAGGACACTTGTGCATGTTTGTATTTATTTGTGGAATCCTGCAACACTTTGGGCACATTATCTCATTGCATGGATTGGCACCTGGAGCCCATGCATCCACCCACCCTGTCACACTCACTCACAGACTGGTACAGCGGGGATCCATGTGGGGCACACCTCCTTACCTCAGATTTCCTCAGCTTGGCTTCCCTGCTGTGGCACAGTGAGCATAGGAGACTGGAGCTGTAGGGTCCTGCTGACTGAGAGCGTCTTCACAGTATGTCTTCCCAGTTTACCCTGCCCTGGCCATTGACAGTTTGCCAAAAATATCAGCACTTTGGAGAAAGCTGACATACTGTCTAGCTTTACAGAGTGGAGTGGAGATTTGACACTCCTTGGTGTACATAATCTGGAGCCCAGCTCTTTTGCTTTAGACACCAGAGCTACAATAATTAGTCGTCTAATCGATAAGTCGGTCGAAAGCAAATAAGTTGCCAACTATTTTGAAAATAGATTAATCACTGAAGTGACTTTTTAAGCAAAAATGTAGAACATTTGCTGATTCCTGCCTCTTAAATGTAAGGATTCAGTGCTTTTCTTTGTCTTGCAATTTGAAGGCGTTGCTTTGGGCTGTAGGAAATGTGGCATTTTTGACACATTTTTGGTAACACGAGACAATATGATTAATTGTGGAAATAATCAGTAGATAATTTATAACGAAAATAAATCGTTAGTTGTAGCCCCATTAGACACCAATAAAGAGTGGCATTACAGTCATAAGTAGCAGGCTGCCATGATCCACCCTACTTTAATAAAAAGTAAATACACCACACCAACAGTAGCTGAAAGTGTTACTTGACAGTGTAAATACAATGATATAAAAAAAAAGTATATGACTCATTTAATAATATCTGTATAAAAAATGCAGTTCAGACAGCAGTCAGACTCAGTAGTGGAGTGAAGTCTGCTGCTGTCTGTGCAGCACATTCCAGATCTTAACTGCACAACGGGTGGGTAGAGCAACACGTTGACTCTGCAGGGAAGGAATGGATATCTCATCACCCTACTTTCTCAAACTATGAGTCAGTATCCGTAATTGGTCAAGGGCCAATCACTGCAACAGTAGGTCTCTACTTGATGAAAGTAGCGACGTGCAAATTGCCTGAGCTCAAGTTCAGATTAGCAAGAAACTTTGCAGAGGGGTTTATGGACAGTTTAGTTGTGTCTTCCTGATGGTTTGGTCTCCCATTTTTAACCACTCCTGAGACGTATTTTCTCTCTCTTTCCAAGGACAAAGTCAGTGTTTCTTCCTAACTCTTAAGTGAGTTCAGCCTGTGGCAGGGAGACAGTGGATTCGTCATGCGAGGTGTGTAAGGAGATATGGTGTGTGATCCATGACGGTGCTGGCGGCAATGTGAACACTCAGCGCTGCCAGCTAGTGTAACGAGGCCAGAGGTAGAAAGTTGAAGAGAGGGAGAAAAGTTTGAGACTACATTGTTTGAGACTACACAAACAAGAGATTTAGTATTATTAAGTAGCTCCATCCTTGTTTGTTTCTCTTTTTTTTCTGTAGTCTCTCTCTGTGTTCCTCCTGACCTGAAATTGGGGGTTAGATTGAGGATAGTGACGGACTAATGAGCCCCCTTTCCTGCAATTACCCTCCTCTCTCCTATTCTCTCTCTCTCTCTCCATTTCCCTCTCCCTCTCAAATTCTCTGTGTAGCTTTGTCTGTTCGTTGTGTTCATTTTCTCTTCCAGTCCAATCATTCTGTTTTCCTCTCTCGCTCACTTTCTCCTTCTTTTTCTGTCACTTTCTTAGGTAGTAGTGGTAAATCAAGGTGGCACTTCATCTTTAAAAGCAGCATGATGGTCAATTAGAGTAATCTGGTCCTAATTTGTGGTAGATTGCTATCTGAGATGTTGGATGGAAACGCTGCTTGTTAATAAAGAAAAAAATGCAGAGCTGTGCTCCCTTTCTCTTTGTTCCCTCCTTTGTTTTCATTTGATTGGGTTTTTTTATGTTGGCCTTCTCTCCATTTGAGTTTAAAATAGCTCTCTTTTCTCATTTTTTTCCTCTCTCTTCAATGTGACCCGGCTCACAGTTCTCAGAATCAAGAGTACAATTTTTATTAAATGTAATGCGGTTTGGAAAGTGCTTTATACTCTGCATATTGGCAGCAATTCCTGGTATATAGGATAATTCTTACTTTCCACTAACTCACTTTGTGGTCCAAACTGCCTCTTAGCCACAGGAAGACTTTTGCATTTGTATTAACGTGTTTAGCTTGAGGTGTGCATGAAAACGAACATGATTTCTTTTCCTTTCATGGTGCCTGGCTGCTGTTTGTGTTTACTTTGGTTGCTAGCCTGCTGTGTCTTCCTCCCCACTGCGCTCCGGCCATGAAATAGAGCAGAATTGTCAAGGGTTTGGTTGCCCTCGCTACTTTTGATTTCTTTGGCATGGCGTATCTTTACATCCAGAACGCCCCCTTTCTCGATTATGAAAGCCTCTAGATATATCTGTATGTGCACTGGGTTTAGGAAGGTGAAATTATAACATTGATACGTTGTATTAGTTAACATATATCCTTAAGTATTATTGTCCTTAAGTATTATGTTAAGAATTTGACTTATCTCATTAACTTATCTCACTGCCACGGCTTGCTCCCAGCTCTTAGCTACATTCGCAATAGGGGTTTGAATAACAGCAGGGTGGCCTACTGACTCAGGTTAAAGCTGTGGTGGTTGGCAAGCACCCAGCCAGTTTTAGTGGCCTTGAATAAGGCACTGAATCCCTACCAATTCCAGAGGTGCTGCTCTATAACCAACCCTGGCCTCTGACGCCACTGAGCATGGCAGCTAGAGCAAATAATTTTTATAGGGGATCAATGAGGTATCATATTAGTAGTAACTCCTAGCATAGCATCATGCTCTTTAGATGGTAAATGCCCTGCACAGGTGCTAATGAGATGCTACCTCCTAGCCTAGTGCCAACTGCTTCACATCCTCTCCATCTCTTAGTCTTGTGCCAAGTAAAAGTCACTCTGATGCTAAATCCTTTCCTAGTGCACCGTGCTAACAAGTCCCAATCTAGGCTGATCCTTATTAATACAGTGGGTCATGATCAGCCTAAAAGCTAGCGTACTGCTGCCCTTTATGTGGCCTGGAGTTATTGTGGGGTGAGCCGAATGACAGTCTGAGAAAGAGAGTGGGATGAGGAAGAAGATGAGTATATTGCTGAGTTCTGACTGTATGTGACACATGTGTGGCTGTTGTTGATTAAAAGTTGTTGTTGTTGTAATTGCGGGGCTTAAAATGCCAGGTGGCGGATGTGTCCCGCTAATCCCCTATCTAATTTCGAGGTCCAGGGGTGAAGCTCTTAATCCGAAACACACACATACGCACACTCATAGTCTTGCAAACACACGTTTCCACGTACACACACACATCCCCTCGCAAAGACACACATGCACACACGCATGTTCTCTGTCCTCTGTCTTAATTCTATGCACACAAAGTTTTTAAATTCCCAAGAAAACAATTGACTTATTAGCAAATACCTCCCAAAATGTTTACTATACATAAGAGTATTGCAGCATATGTTCACTTGTTTAGTTTCACAAGTTTGACCTTTCCCCCTCCGGATGTACTTTTATCCGTTTGTTTTTCTGTTTGGACTAAGCATCTGCGTGCAGACTTGTTTATGTAGGATAGCTTTAATTGACGATGCATGCTGTCCTCATCTCCCATACCGCTACATAAACACACACACACAAACGTAGATGATTTTATGTCAGTCAGTCTTTTGCTTTCTCTTTGCCTTTTCTCTCCTCTGTTTACTTTTACAACTTCAGTAGTTTGCAGCAATTGTTGCCGCACACTGACGCCTTATGTACAGAGACACACTTGAGATAGAGGAAAGTGTCACAGTGACGGGCAGATAAGAGGGTTGACTAGCGGCTCCACCCTTTACCTCAGTTCACCCATGCTCTGCTCTGCTCCACTGTATGTGGGTCAACCACACAGTGCACAACTTGCACACAGTGGATAGCTACAAAAAAAGAAAGATGGGGTGGCTTCTTTTGGGAGGGGCAAGGGGGTGGTACTGTCTATGATGGTTATCTCTCATTTCTGCTTCTTGGATTTTAGCTGTCTGAAGTATATTTCTCAGCACAGCAATTTCACCTTCATTGAGGTTTAATGTGGCTTTTATCTCAGTTTAACTTTATAAAAGCTTACATGCTTTACTCATGGTACTTTCTTAGTATTGTTTAATCCTTTATTAACTGAATTTCTGTAAATATACAGCCTTAAAAATACTTTTATTTGTTCATTTATATACCACAGGAGAGTTCAGAGAGTTCATATCCTGCCATCTCTTCTTCCACTTTCTTTTTCCTTTGTCTTTTGCACAGCCTTCTGCTTCTCTGTGGCAGGTGTGGCGGCCATGTGTTTTAAGTATGTGTAGTAGTTTACAGCCCAAGCGAAGAGAGGGGAGGAAGGAGGGAGGCAAGCAGGGAGGGAGGAGGAACCGTGTTGGGTCATCTCAGGTGAAATGTCTCTCTGGGCATGTGGGCATGGCCTCAGACAGAAGTGGGAGGGGTCAGAGGAGGAGTCTGTTGACACAACAAGACAGATAGAAACTTAGTTAAAGGAGGAGCGATCAGGAAACCAGTCAGTAACTGATACTGTATTTGCAGAAAATTCACATGTAGAATACATTCCTTTCTTTGATTTATTCTTATGTGTATGATGATTTCAGTAGCAGGAATGAAAGTCTTGAAAATTAGAGAAATAGAGTTGGAGACGACGGAATAACTCCTCCTGGCCTCTGGCTGTGCTGTGGATGCAGAAGGAGTTCCTAATAAAGGAGAAATATGCATCTGAGTGATACATTGAGTGACCAGGAAAGAAGTGTTATGAATTCTCAGTGACAGCAGAAAGATGTATGCTCAGTCTTGGAGCGCTGAGAAAGGTGCCTCATCAGGGGACCTCTGTCAGAAAAAATAGGGGGGAAATGTTGAGGAGAAACTTTTAGAGAGCGGGAAAATAAACTAAGGGTGGAAGGAGTGTGGGGGGGGGGGTTGACAGATGATTTCCCAAGTTCAGATATGAAAAAAGGGCGGAGTAAATGATAGAGAGAAAGGGAGGGAAAGAGAGAAACCAAGAGAGAGAAATGAGGAGGTGGCAAGAGAGAGAAAGAAAGAGAGCCTTGCAGAGAGAGAGAGAGCGCTTCTTTGCAGGGCGGGTTTCCTGAGGTCACAGTACTGAATATCACAGAGGAATGTGGAATGCTGAACTGCTGCCAAGACAAACACACACCGGCTGGGCCACCGCCGCCCCCAATGGCCATCAAGGGTTGCTTTATGTACACACAAAGACACACAAACATACAGTCATATATGTGCATGAGCATATATACAGTGAAGTCACACAGAAAGCCTGACACACACTGAGATTGGATATACCGCACTGTGCACACACATGCATGCACTTGTAGAAACAGCCATGCTGTCAGCACCTGCAGAAGATGTAATTTTTTTGTAACTGTAGCTGACCACGCAGGCCTGTGGTGATCAGAGGCAGAGTTCAGGTATCTTTTAACTGCAGTTCTCTGCAGCCATGATTACTCGACTGGGAGATTCATGCTCTCAAATGAGCGTTTTTCAGAAATGTTTTCATTAGTGTGTGTCTGTGTGTATATATGTGCGCATATATATATGTGTGTGTGTGTGTGTGTGTGTAGAAGGAACATTATAATGGACCGTGACAGCATAGCTAAAATGCAGGGACCTGTAAGTTATTACAGCTGTGACATGCACGCACACACACACACACACACACACACACACAAAATATGCACACAAATAGACACGCTTGTGTATAGTTACACACTGAGTGAATGAGTCATTTATTGCAGGTTGGACAAACATGTTAAAACACACTCGCACATACACTGATCCAGTGACTCATACGCCATGCACACACATGCTAAACTGGCGTTTGATGTTTTGTCAAGGACTTAGGTTATATCCGCCGTCGGCTAAAAATAAATGCGGCGTCGATGCAGAGAAGATCACCTTTGAAGAATTCACTTCAAGTACAAATAGAGAGATAAAGTGCTCATCTAAGGGCCAAAAAACTCTTCCATTTCTCCTCCATGTTCATACCAAAGTCAAATGAGAATCATTCTGAACATTTGCAATTGATTGAATCAAGGAGGCTGCTGCCATACAGATGGGCAGACTCAGACAGGTTCAACAGGATGAAGGGTGGGCTGTAACCACAGAAAAAGATGCATACAGAGTGGAAGGAGGAGACAGGAAAGTCTGTGTGACTGTTGTGTGCATATATGAGTTGTAATGATTTACTTGTGTGTGCTCGCGCACAGGTCCCTATAAAAGTTAACAAGACAAATTGCTATGTCTCTATCCGTGGTTGTTTTTCTAGCTGTTGTAAATTTAGAGGCTGTACTGTGTATCCCACCCTTTTCCTTGTGCATGTGCTTGTGTCTGCCTGCCTGTGTGTGTGTGTGCGCGGGTATGTTTGACTGTCTTTTTCTCCTCCTCCGCCACTCTCCCTCTGTCTTGGAGCACGCCAGGGTCAGAGGTCATAACAACTGAGCCACTCCGTCGTTCTTTGATGTGGTTCGCCACGCAGATGCGCACACACACATGCAATCATACGCACACATACATAAACCAAGGTCAAGTCAAGACAAATAGCACTCGCACTTAAGGCCTTGTGCCTCCGTTTGCTCTCTCTCAAGGCATTGACAGCCAAGGAGAAAAAACAAGGCCAGGGTTTTGCTGTGCTGGTCCCTGTGCTTTGATGTACTCTCATGTTTGCCACATGCGCATTAGCAGGTTTTGACAACAGGCCTTAGGCACAGGACGAGGTACATATGTACATATGTTAGGACATGATATGGACATGGTATTTTGAGTTTAAACAAAGACAAAACACTATATATTCAGATGAGAAGTAATCTGTAGGATCTGGTATAAACCTCTGTTTCTCTCTAATGTAAAGTCTGAAAAGATATTTACAGAATTCAAATATAGTAACAACATTCAAATCCTTGAAATGGCACCTTTTCCTCCCTCCTAATTAAGTATCTCAAATATATCATAATAATAATAATAATAATAATAATAATAATAATTATTATTATTATTATTACTATTATTATTATTATTATTATGTATTTGCACAATATGTCTCCTACTGAATAGTTCATTCTCTGTATGTTCACTGGAGGCTTCAAGTTCCCACATCACTCCTGTGTATTTGGACCAGGACTGGCTTCATCCCTCAAATACTGCATGTACATTAATTCTGCATAGTAAAGCTTAAACATTTAGCTACAGGGACTAGAGGAAAAACACATTTTTGACTAGAGGGGGACTTTAATATTTTCAACTTCTTACCTAAGATAAACATTTTTCAACAATAAACGTGGCGATAAACAATTTAAATCAGGAGAGTGGCCTCGTCTGTACAACAAGGCTTCCCCCTTTTTCTGAAAGTAGAACACCAAAAGGGGGACCTGTCACTCGAGGTCTACAAGCAAACTACTGTACAAATCATGTTCATCATTGAATAAAATATAGAATGGTGAAGATCCAATTTGTAAATTGGCAACAATTTGTCCTACAGGGACTCTCCTCTACCAGAAGTTTGAGGCTATAAGTCATGTTCTGAAAGTAGGCAGGGTTTGTGTGGATTTGTGTGCGTTTGTTCACACCACAGGAGTTTAAATGAGCTCATTTAATTTGTGCAAGTGTTTGTATGCACACACATGTATTTGTTTATGCGGTTGCTCACACATGCACAGCCAGCATGCATGTGTGTGTTTTTCATTCTGTCCACACCCTGTCATCTCTCTCCTTCTCTCCCTCCATCCCTCTGTTCTTTCCCTCCCTGGCTCTGAGCTGTGCAGTTGGGAGAGGCAGGCCTGGAGTCAAAAGTGCAAGTGTGCCGCTTGGCTGATGAGTCACAGAGAGGCAGCTTTCCCCCCACTGTTTGTAAATATGTGGTTACCCTAATTGAACGCAGCTCCAGTTCCCAACAACTTTCATTTCTTCTTTTTGTGTGTGTGTGTGTGTGTGTCTCTGTGTCTGTGTGTGTATGTTTGTGTGAGCACGTCCACAGCTGGAGCAGCAGGAGACACATGGCACTGATACACACTGCAGTGCCAAAAACACACATACACACAATAATACATAACATAGGTACGGAGGTCCACTGGCACACACACACATGCACACATTCACCTTGGCTCAATGTAGCATATCTTTCTGCCTGTCTGTTTATCTTTCTTTCTCAAACACGTGAACACACACACACACACACACACACACACACACACACACACACACACACACACACACACACACACAAAGAGCGACTTTAACATCTCTCCATAATTACAGGCTGTGAGATCCCAGTCTAAAGGCTGTGGTTTGGCTGGCCCTCCTCTCCCTCCATTAAGACACTAAGCAGCGTGTGTCACTCAGCACTTGGACGGCTCCTCTCCAGAGGTGGCAGCAGGGGGCCAATAAATGTACACTCTCACTCTCACACAAACACACGTCCTGCGTAGAGGTGTTAGTGAGGGGCCAGAAAATGTTTTCCCTTAGGGCTCTCTCTGGGTGGCAGTGGTATTGCTACTGCCAACTATCACAGCTCATCTCTGTCCATTTTATCTCATCTTTGACAGGTTTTGCTCTCTTAACTTTACTCGCAGACAGAAAGTTCCAATTAAATGAAGTGAATCTAATGTAGATTTAATCAAATCACCTCAGGTTGAACCTAACTGCCATGTTTCCATATCATCCTAATTCTTGCAGTTTCTTGAACTAAACTTCAGAAAACTTCTTAATGTGACTGTAGCGTCACTTAATTAAGTTGGCTGCTATTTTGACCTTTTGACCCAAAATATCCCCTTAACTAATCTACAATGTTATCACTGCACACCCAGAAGTACCCTTTGCTAAATGTATCTCCCTCAACTTCTAATTTTCCTTTCCTTACCATTGCAACACAGACTTTCACATTTAGGTCCTTAAATAGTTTTAATAGAACTAATTAGATTATGTCCTCCTTCACAAGCCCAGAAGCAGGTTCTACAGAATTAGACTTCATTTTAACCTATTTTTACCTACCTTTTTTTCCTGCAGTCCTGTCTTGACTTTACTTAATGATCCGTGAGGCTTTCAGTAAACAAATATGAGACGATTTTCCCCAGATTTAAGCTCATTGACGTCATCCCGTGCAAATCTTGAAGATGGTCCTGCGGTGGCAAATCCTATATAATTTCTCTCACAGCACCTCGATCTATAAACTTTGGCTTCAGTAGCAGCTGAGCTTTAGCTTTAGCTTTACCTTTGGGAAGTGAACTGTGAAAGCAACGCCTTAATTGTAGTTTCTCTGTTACATTATTAAGTAAAATTTGTTTTTAGAAGTTTAAGGTTTATGATGGTGTTATTCCTGGTCTAAACACAGTTTCCTAGGCTAAGTTTTCTAAAATGTACCATATCTCACCCAACGTAGCAAACAGAATACATTGACATTCATAGTGGTCCAAAAACAACAAATGCTCAAAAATGTCTTTCAAAACAGTGCCTTAATGAGTTATCATGACAGCATCTTATTGATCCATATTGTACATATTTAAATAAACTCTTTTAGATATAATGTTTTGATTTCATGAACTCGTCATGACTCCAGTAAATTAGCTTAGTGCTTAGACTGTCACCTGCGGCTCCATCTGTGCCCATCATTAAACTCCTCTGTGCCTAAATCGAATTTGATTTGATTTACCTAAGTTGACTCTTGCCTCAACCAAACTTTTAGGGTCATGGCACATTCAGCTGTAGCAGTAGTCTGATCTCCCTCTGACCCTGCACACACTCTGACATACCAGTGTGGCAAAGCCATATTAGCATTAGACTCTCTGGCCTGGCCTGGTGTTGGTAATGGCTGATTAATCGACTGGTGACAGTGTCAGAGCTCCCCTCAGTCTGAAAGCTGCTTAGCCTCTCGCTGCACAGCTAGAACACCCCGTGATTGTGTGTGTATGTGTGTGTGTGTGTGTGTGTGTGTGTGTGTGTGTGTGTGTGTGTGTGTGTGTGTGTGTGTGTGTGTTTGGGAACTGTACTATTGGAGCAGACCTCCCCCATCCCAAAGTACAAGAAAGAATGAATTGTACCTACTGTAGGTCAGCGATGATTTCATTACATTTATGAAGAAAGCACTGTGCATTAGTCTGCAATATGATTTGTGTCATATGATGGAAAAATAATATGGACAAAGGAGTTAGTGACTGAGGGAAACAGATGCAGCTGTGCAGACACACTCAAAAAAGCATGCACGCACACACAACCGCCGTGACAGTAAACACAGTTTAAATCCACTCGGGGATTACAAATCCACTTATAGTGGGTCAGCCTGACTATGTCAGCTGCAGATCCCGCACTGATCCCGCTGCCCGTCCACACTGCTTCATGTTGCATATATGAAAGAACTAATATGAATATGCTGAATTCCCAAGTGGTTAGTTGCAATACATGAAGCATGTGTATGTGAGAGCAACACACATGCACATATTGACTGTAGAGCATTATGGTCATCCTGCTTTCCTTGCGTGTCGCAGATGTTGGGACTTTACAGTCTGTTGAGCCTCAGAAGTTTTTTCTTGGTTTAATGTTCTGAGGGTTCAACTGAACATAGAAGCAGTAAAAGTAGAACACCAAATGAAAGAGTAGCAGCAAAGAACAAAAATGAGAGCATTTGTGCCTGCATAAGTGTGCACGAGTGAAGGAGTACATCGTCTGAATGAGTAATGACACATATGATATTGACTTTAATCACATCTGTTTATGTGATTTCATCTCCCTCCATTCCCATTGGACCTCCCCTAGTTCTTGGAATGGGCCGCAGCCTGGCCTGCCAAAAATAATCGCTTGTTTGCTGCTATTTACTTAAATCTGTCAAAGAGGCACTGTTGGAGCCGATGCTGTTATGGTTCCCTCTTTTGCTCTGTATGCATGCGTGTATGCAAAGTACACAAGGACATGTCAATGTGTGTAATGTTCTATACTGTTCTCTCAGTTGTGTGTGAGAGTCAGACGTATCCAGGCATCCCTACCCAATAGATACGCACTCACACTCTCTCTTTAACACACACACAGACACACACACACAACCAGAGCCAGCCAGCTAGAGAGTGTGAGACGCCTCAATATCTCTCAGTGAGTAGAAACCTGGCAGAGGCACTGGGTTCATCTCAACGTCTCTCTGTGTGAGACCAGAGGCTTGTGAAAAAAATACACCCCTCAGAATATAACACACACACACGCACGCACATACACAGTGCCTCTGAGAAGTGAAGAAGTGTCAGACAGGGGTGTCGGGGGGGGGTTGTGTGGTTTGGATGTTTGCCTTTGTCAGATGAGCGATGTCATTTTTCCTCCTACTTTATGAAAGACAAGGGGAGGGGGAGAGTGATTGGTCAAAGAGCATGCAAGGTGAAAGGATGCCAGGCAGATGTCATCTCACACCTTCCCTCCCTTTTTCTTCATCTTGTGTGCTTTCTTCATTCTATGTCTCTGTCTCTCTTCATCATTTCTCCTAACCTTTTCTCTCTCTCATCTTTTCTCTTTCACTTTGGGGTCTGGAGGCATCACAGACCGCTCCCAGCTGGAACCAGGTCTGAAAGCATCCAGGGATATATCAGTTATTATTAAACCTGCTCTCCGATTGCCAAATACCTCATCACTCATGTGCACTCACACACATACACACACAGGCATATGCACACGTACACACACCACCTGGCAGAATGAAGTAACCACTTTTCTCACAGAAGATAGACATTAAAAAAGAAGAAGAACAAAAAATACCCTTCTGATTAGAAGTTGAGGGGCTCATCGTAAATCTTCCCCTGTGTGATGGCAAAATGGTAAACACATGTCAAAGCTGTCTTCTCAAACTGCAAAGCTTGCAGAGCTCTTTTTTGGAAGTCTTCTGCGTAACAATAAATGATTGCACCACACCCAGCGGCCTGCGGTCCTCATCCTTATCCAAACTAGACATTTATAATCAATCACTAACTCGTTAAATGCCAATACTCACTACTCTTTGATGAAGACATTGTTGGATAGAGTGTGACTGTGTTATAGTGCATTACACACTTATACTGCAACAGTGGACATTTTCTACTGTCAAATATAGCATCTAAATTCACGTGAGTGCCTAAGGAGCATTTGATTTACGATAAATTACTTTTCAAGTTTTCATTCTGTTTTTATGCTGCTGGGGCAAGATTAAAATCACAAAACACAGAGGCTCATATATGAAACAATAACTCAAATACATTGTTTTTAAATGTTTTAATTCAAACCAGATCTGTCTGTCACTCTTGGTCATGTCTGCACACACTCAGTTTGGGCTTAAGATAGCAGGGCTTGTTTTCCCTCCCTTCAGAAGAACACATTTGCTACAATTTTTTTCTCAAACAGGATGAAAAACAACTTCACAGAACAAGATTATAAATCTATCACAGCGGACTCAAGCCAAAGTTGTATTTTCTCCAGCGTTATCAGTGCACCATTATGTAATGGTCTTCTAATTAAGTTTATCACTTGACACCCACAGGAAGTAACAGAAAATGTTGCCTTGTCACATCTGGTGTTTCCTTAATTACTAAGGTCATCTTATTGGTCTGGTTAACAGTTCATTTTCAGCTAGGTTCCACACCTTAGAGTCTGTGTTCAAAATCCAAGATCTTGCATCGCTGTATATGTGTGACAATCTAAATTACACACAGTCAGACAACTATTTACACCTAAGCCTTGATCTGCATGAAGATGATTTTCCAAATTAATCGATTAATCGTTTAGTCTGTAACATGGCAAAAAACTGTGAAAAATGCTTATTACAATTTCCCAGAGCCTAAAAAAGTGATGTCTTCAAATTCCAGGCCAAACCTTGATGTTAACCTTGACCATAACTCTTCATTTACTATTATAAAAGACAAAACAATTGTGACAGTTTTCCTCAAAAATCAACTGAGACAATTAATTCATTATCAAAATAGTCTACAATTAATTTTCTTCCATTAACTAAACAATTAATCGACTAATCGTTGCAGCTCTAAACATAACCCGCGTGACCTAATCCTAAAGCTATGTAGGTCAAAAGTTGTTCCTTTCATTTGTTGTGCGGCCTCACCTGCGTGACAAACAAACAGGATATTTGTTGTCATTGCAATGTTATTGTAAGGCAGTTTTAAAAGGCATCAAACCGTTCTACATTTATGGTTTCGCAATGCTGTCTAAATCAAAAATACCCCAACACATTATTTCTGTTTTGGCTTTGTGTCCTGATTACATCACTTGGTCGTTTTCTCAATTTTGCATTAGTGAAGAAAACAATAGCCTAATTTGCTGAAAGCTACCAAGCTTTACCATGAGTTCATGTTCTGAGTTTGAGCTTGAACTTGAACCCTGAACCAGAGCTTGAAGGGGTCAGAGCCAGTTGGCAATCACCCCTCCCCCCACAGCTTGTAAATTTCTCTCTCTCTCTCTCTCTCTCTCTCTCTCTCTCTCTCTCTCTCTCTCTCCCTCTCACTCCCCCCCCATCTCCCCCTCCCTCTGTGTTGGGATTAAGGAGCGGTGGCGGCATCAAAGGCCTGTCACCACTAGAGTTAATGGAGCATCACACGTGTGCATTCACACACATAGAGGCATGAGAGACAGGTCCTGCAACTTGAGATGGGGGCATTTGGAGATTTGGGATGGGGGTATTAACAGCATAGAAAGGAAAGCGAGAATGTTACTGAAAGGGTCATAGGGCAGGCCAAGGAAAGCATGTGTGAAAACGAAATGTTACAGTGTGGTTTTGAATAAGTCCATGTGTGAGCATGCATTTGTGAAAAACTGGAGCAAAGAGAGGTCATGTGTAGAGGTCAAATCCTTTGAAAGTACATGGGGGAAGTTTGTAGTCATAATCAGCAATGAAGAGAGGCACTTGTTCAACATAAAGCCTAATGTCATGCTTACTTACACTTCAAACATAAAGTCTGCGTACCCACTGGAGAGAAATGTATACTGTTATCAGACACACACACATACACGCTGCAGGCAGCCATACATAACATACATAACCACACACAATGACATGCACCTTCCTGAAATACACGCACACAAAAACACACACATACCAAGAGCTGGGTTAACAGGGTACAGTTCCTGTTGCTTCCCTGATCAGACAATGGCAGCTCTATTACAGGCCTGACAAACCAGACTGTGCCAAGGGACAGTAAGAAAAAGAGATGAAAAAAGAGAGGGGAAAAGAAACGAAGCAGACTGAGAGATAGAAGGGGCAGAAGGCTGAAGAAAAGTAGTCAACAAAACAGGCTTGGCAGAAAAAAAAGAAAGAAAGAGAAAGAGAGAGATCCTCTTACAAACAGGACATACTGCAGAGTCCTCCAGGGTTTTGTCTCCATAGAAGTTGCAACACAGAAACTGTATTTCATTACCTGAATCCAAACTGCCACCTGCGAGGAGAACTCAAGATGTGCGTGTAATTGCATGCCTAGATTTGCATGTGTTGTGCACATTAATATGAGAACATGTGGGTTTGTGCTTGTCTATGCACAAGTCCACGTGTCAGTCTACTTGCGACATCGATCTGTATTGTGTTTGCTCCTCTCCAGTGTGTTGTACATCAGGAAGAGGCCAGCCAGTGTGTCTGTCCCCCTCTGTTTGACACTGGCGTGTACAGATCCCCTGTAAGGACAGAACCTCTGCTTGGAACAAGCCACCCCTGTGTTTCCCCTCCTCCTTCTCCTTCTGCATATCCTGCCTACCACGTCTCTCCAGGAAACGCTCCTCCTCCCTTCCTTCCTCCCTCCCTCCCTCATCAACCCCCCGTCACTGCTGTCTGGGCCTTTATCACTCCCTTACCTCCTTCCTCTTTCTATCTATCTGCTAGGATAAAAGAGTCAGTGAAGGAGTACGTGTGAGGGCGCACTCCTTATGTGCATAATTGTCCCTGCGTATGTGTGTGTGGGTGTGTGCGCACCTATGTAACTGTGTGTGTACATGGGTCTTTGTCTGTGCAAGTGTGTCTTTGTATATGTGATTAAAATTCTGTTGACTCTAGCGAGCTAGCTGTGTGAGGGCTCCTATTGAGCCAGAGCAGGTGGGCTCATGCTACTACAGTCCTGCTAATCACTCCTTCCTCTGGGTGACTGACTGGGTCAGGCAAAGGGCAGCTGACATACAGAAAGCCCACTGTTAAGGCCAGATAGAGTGAGGAGAAATCAATGGATGATGAGACACCTTGTGTACTTGTAAGGCTATATTAAAAGTTTTTGGATAGTGATTTGGGCCAGTGATGCTATTTGGTTTCCATCACTGTACGTCCTGTTCTGGGAATTTCTTGAATTTCTTAGCAAAAGAGGTAAAATTGGGTTCGAAAATGATAATTGTTCTCTGATTTAGCGTCATTAACTCCAAAGTGAAGCGAAGTGCAACACAGTTGAAACATGCTATTTACAATACTGATACAAAATACTTAACAGACGTCATCTAATTGTGACGTCACAAATTTGCTTGTGGACTTATGTTTTAAAGCTTCGAGTCTGACTTATTGGCCCTTGCAATTGTTTATTGTTTGTTTAGTGTGACAATATTTGGACGAGAGGTCTTAGCAGGGGAAGTTATCCTGATTGCATCTGACTGAGAACCAAAGAACATGCTGTGGTAGCGACGTGTGTCAAGGTAGCCATGCTCTAAAGCATACCCTGCTTTATCATCTATTTTACTCAAATTGGTACCGTGATATACAAAACGAACATCCATACAGTATTATACTATATTGCAAAAGACTTATTTTTGAATAAATTTGTGGCCATTAGAAATTAAAGGAAAAGGGAAGGTTTAAGGTGTTTCCACACATGTGAGGGACCTAACTATGGCCATAGATGCTCAGTGGCTGGGCCAACCATTGGCCTGGTGTGTCAGGGCCATTAAAGCTACCCACATAACCTGAAATGGCAAAGATAAGGATAACAGTAGCTTTGCCAAGCATGAAGCCCAGTCTGATTGAAAAGGATGTAGTGCAGTCCATAAGATACAGATTTAGTAATGAGCCAGTTAGTGTGAGTTTGTCCGTGTGCCAGCATATCTGTTTTTCAGTTTTTTAAACATAACTAATGCCTTGTGGTACCATAGGTCTTGATAAAGTCAGAAATATCCAAGATGGGAATTCTATGAACAGTATGACTACTGTCCTGCCAACGGGTCAGATAAGATTATGTCTTGTAGTGATAGCCAGACAGTCAGGCAGCTCATTAACCCTGCCAGTCGGCAGACTGACTACATCAGATAGCTTGTCCACAGTCAGTCTGTATGTTTTTTTTATTTTTTATTTAGAGGATTTCTCAAATATCATGGTGGTATTTGAAATGAAAGGAGAGAAAATTATTCCTAATAGTGTGTCCTTGTATGCTAATGTATCTCAATGCATCTGAAAATGACACTAAAATAAGTACGCTTCAACAACTGAACAGTCGCTCATTTAATAATCCCATTTGCACAATAAGCAAGTTTGCTTTATGACCACAGAACCTGTTGTCTCTGTATGTCCAAAGGCTCAAATACCCCAAATTGTCAGCAAAGAAGAAATGTGATTTCTGACTATTTGCAAGCAAAATGTAATAAACCTGTGGCAACTGAGCTTATTGTGTGAATCAAAACATGTTTTTGGATTTGTGCTTTAACCTGACTTTTCTCAGTAACTTTGCGTGTGTGTAAACAGTGAATGAGAGGTGCAGAGAGCAGAGAGTTAGGTCCACCAGACATGACATTCAGGGGACATCGAACACTGAGACACTGAGATGCTCTAATGGCCCACAGGCTTTGATAGAAGAGGGGTAAAATGAATGAAAATGAGAGAGCAAAACAGCATTTTCTTTTGTCCTTGATCAGTCAAAGGTCTGAACAAGTGTGTGGGAGTTCTGAACTGTGGCTGTTGAATTAAGCGTGTGGTTGCTTGATGTGGTTTTTGTGGGTGGTGTCTTTATGCTTCTGTCTGTCATCTCTCAGCCTGTCCTGTTAAGGTTCACAGCGTAACAACCTGCTCTCTGATGCACCCCAAACCTTTACAAATCATCGCAAGTGACTGTAAGTCAGTCTGCAAGTGCATGAATTTATTTCTGGACAAATATACTTCATGATGTGTGCTGAAGAGGTGGAGCTTTTCTTAAAATTAACTGTGCGGAAATCCAAATATTCAAAACGAAAATGATCTCTAGTGTGACTAATATCATTTTTAGATAATGTAATTTTAAGAAACATTGGTTAAATTAAGGCTTAAGTCAGATGTATGTGTATCTATGTCTGAAGCATCCAGCTATATATTTTCATCCTGGACTGTTGCCCAGTGCTGCCCACGGTTCCTTTCCTGGCCCGAATCCAGTCCAAACTACAGATACACCAATCAGACTGGTTGGAGCATTAACAGTGAAAGGAGATCACCTCTAATCTCAGATTTAAAAAAAAGTTACATAAAGTATTGTGCGCTGCAGAGTATTATTTCAGATACCTTGGCTAGCAACCAAGACGTTCTTAAGTCTGGCAGGGATTGCAGAGCTTTTTTTGTGTGTGTCCCCCCGGTGTAGAAAGTACAGAGGGTTCATTGTGTCTTTTTCTGTCTGGGCGAGGAGGGGGAGCATTCGTGTGCGCAGAAACCCAGAGAGCGCGCACCTTCCCAGAAAACCCTGCATAAGTACGTTGTAAAGCGGAGATGAAAGTCAGTGTGTTAAGTAGAAATCCACCTCCTGCGTCTTCCCTCCCTCTCTCCCTACTTCTCTCCATCCATCTCCTCCTCCTTTTCTCCAGCATTGGTATTTTTTTTCTCCTGTTCCCTTTCTCCCCGTCAGGCTTAATGCCTGCTTACAGCTCCATTTAGGCTGCATGCGTGGAAATTGGGTAGGGGATCTTGTGGGTTTTGTGTCCTTGGAGATAACCAGTGTGTGGGAGGTGACAAAGGTAGCGTAAGCCGTTTGAGTGTGTGTTAGCATGTGCATGGGTGTGTGTGTGTGTGCGTGTGTATATGTGAGAGTCTGCTTTAAGTGCAGGAATAGATCTCTGACAAACGGCGGTGCGGAGGGGTATGCATCTGTCAGTGTTGTTTGAAAAGCCAAAGGAGAGTTAATCTGAGCGAGTCACTCCACCTTGTGTTTGATCAGCTCGCCGTCTCAGCTCCGACTGCATCACGCTGCTGTGTTCTGCTCCCAGTCCAACAGTGTCCACAAGTAAAATCTTCAAAAGTTCAAAGTTAGCCACAGTTGAAATTAGGGGTGAGACACATAATCCCTCATGCAGTAATATAATGGCACCAATATTGCAACATGTTCTGCAGTGTTATGGAAGCAGAAGGGGTTTTTCCATTGCTCCTCACATTTGAACTAATTTGAGTTTATAGCTGTGTTCAGAATGACGTAACATGTAATTCATGTTGTTCAGGCTCAGACACCTCATAATAGTAAAGAAAAGTAATTTGTGATCCATTGCTGCTTTCCGAAAAATAATTTAGTTTAATATTGTATATGATTGCCATGCATGCAGAGCTGGGTATTGGTAATATGATACCCAAGTGTCAGTACTAATACCAAAATGATATTTGAAGATAATTTGCAGCGAGAGTTCTATTTTTCAAAAGACACCAAAGGCAAATGTGTTTAGACTTATTTTGTCTTAACCCAAATAGTTAAACGAAAACTTTTTTCAAAATAAAACATGATCTAAAATCAGCAAAGTTAATGTTTTAATAGGCAAATATCTAATTAGAATTATTCCGAAAAAGACAAAGAATCTTATGCCAACGTTTTTGGTCATTTGCGATACCCTGTGCTATGGACACAGTAGTGTCCATAGCTGTCCCTGTCACTAATGTGTCCATAGCACAAGGGCAAGTAAATCATGGACAAGTAAATCATGTATTGCAGAATCTTGTACCGTGTTACCATCATTCTCAACATGTCTGTTGTCATACCACCAGACCATGAAGCAGCTTCTTTCCTCAGGCTGTGAGACTCCTTCATTCATCCTCCGCACTCCACTCTATGAAATTGTTTTGTTTTTGCCTTATCTAGCATAAAGGGACTTCATCTCAGTTTGGTTTTACAACCCTAGTGTTGTAAATGTACAAATCACGAAACATGTAAACTTCAATAGATAGATGACTAAATGTCTTATACCAATAGTGTCCTTCTTTACTTTCTCCCTTATTCACTCACCTCCCATACTCTGTGTCCATCCTGAAGTGTAAACCTCTCTTCTCTTTCTATCCAAGTAATGATCAGCTTGGCCCCAACATCATCAGCACCACCACTGCTATCATCAGGGTCCCTATATCCCCACTAGTTCAGTCACTAATCCTCTCTAAACAATCCCTCATGGCCCTGATTCACCATTAGCTTGTCAATGAGCCCAAATAATCACCATCAGCTATTAAGGAGCCAAAGCAGGAGGATCTGTGGCTGTTAGCCCAACCTAAGAGCTAATAATAAGGACTCTGTGGGCCTTACCCCTCAGGCTGAGCTGTATGATTTCTGGCTGAGCATTGGACCCAGAGCTAGACTGAGCTAAAACAATCTGACACTGGCTTATTGATCACGCACATTGATTAGAGTGTGTGTAACGGCACATGAGTGCTAATATGCATGAACTCAATGTCAGCATGAACTCTAACACAGTTTGTCATAAACTTTTTATTTTACATTAACCAAAATTCCTTCCTCTTCTCTTCTTATGTCTCTGTTTCTGCTTGCTTCTCCCATGAGAGCGACAATCAGTAAGGGCGTCAGTAGTTTTGCCACAAAGCCCCCAAGTGAATTACATCACCGCCTCTGTTAACGACGCTGTCTGTCACAAGCCATCAGCATATTGTTGACTTCATGCAGTCCTCTACTCAACTTTATCATAGTTGTGGAACCAGTTGTAACCAGTCGTAGTGAGCTACAGGCGTGACCTGTTAAATCAAGACCTACTTCTCATTGAGATGCATTCAATTTCGATTATTTGCAGTGGTTTTTGGTTTGTTGAGTCTTTCTGTTCTCCATTATTTGAAAATGAGAAGTCCTTCTGGAGGTAAACACAGTCCCATACAGGACACATCTGCAGGATTGTGTAACAGGATGTGGAATTTAGTAACCTATCTATATAAACCATGGGACACACATACTGTATTCTCATTCCTTCATCTGCCAGATTTTCCTCTATAGTGCTAGAAGAGAAAAGGGAGCAGGTTTGACATATACAAGGAATAATATATGCAAAGAAGAAAGAGTATTGATGTCACAAATTAAGTGTAATCATAAATGTTTGTGTATAGTGGAAAGACGGAAGGGAGAGGATAAAGTTTGTATGAGTTTAAGGTAGGGAGAGGTTAACTTGTGAAACAGAAATAAACAGAAATTGACTGAGAAGAGGCGAGGAATAGACAAAGCTGAGCTGTGATTGAGAAGGAAACAGGAATTAAGATAGAGAATGATAGAGAGGGGGGAGGAGGATAATTGCAGGAAAGGGGGATTATTAGTTCGTCACTATCCGCAGTCTGGAGGCTCTCAGACCAAGGCCGTGGATAAGTGAAATCATATGGCTGTCTCATCACAGAACAGAGAGAGAGAGGGTGTTGATGAGTGCAGACGGTTTCAATGTAGCTGTAAACATTCATTCAACAGCACTCATTAAAACAGCCAACTCATTTATGCTATGGCCCATATGGTTCTGTGAGTGTGTGTGTGTGTGTGTGTGTGTGTGTGTGTGTGTATGCGTCCTTACTTCCCTCTAATGCATCTTCTTTATCTGCATATTTTCCACACTTGTGTCATGTGGTTTTTAGATTGAGCTCAAGTGCGATCAAGTGGCTTTGTAGCAGTTTGCGAAATAGTTGTCCATGAAATAATTGGCATCAGGGTTCAACAATTAAGTGTGTGCCATGGCACGAGGCCAGAAGAAAGCATATTGGTGCAGTAAAGTCAAGCTTTTAACAGCCCGATTAGGACAATGAGCTGAAAAACATAATGAAAGAGTATCATTGTTTTTAAATGGCCCTGACACCTGACACATGACTTCACTAGGAGGTGAACTTAAAATTTCCAAAGATAGAAGCCAGTCATGGTGCACAGTTGCTGTTTAAGGGGGTTTATTTGAATGTGGAAAGAAGAAGTGGTATCAGTTAAAGAAAGCTATGAGATTAAAAGGACATTCATTCCTTCATGGAAGATTGAATTTCCCACAAACATGTCAGTAGACATTTGTTTTCGGTTACATTTCACCAGTTTTCTTTCATCAGGTCTCCTTCCTGTCAAAGAAGGACCAGATGACTTAGTCTTTTAAGTGTTCTGATTATAATAGAAAACAGTGTGTGGTGAATGATGTCAAGTTGGACTTGGTGACAAAATGTTCACAGATTAACATTCACACTTTTTGATATGCTGTTAAATGCTGTTTGATTGCTTGAGGTAATGATTAATATATGACAAACAAACTGCTTTTTAGTCTTGTGTAATTGTCTTAAACCATTTTTTTTTTCACAAATGATGATAAAATTATTGTTTTTGGATCATATCAAATCCATTTGGCGTGTTTGTATAGGCTTCACAAGAAAATGTTGGGTTATATACACAATTAAAGATGCAACCAAAAGCATTTAATCTTTGAATTTGGGACACAATAAGATATTAGAGTTGCCAGACAATATACTGTACTGCTGTCAATGTATTGTACTCATATTGTACTAAAAAGTAGTTATGCACAAAAGTAGTCATTTTTGATTGCAATTGACAATGATAACCAATACTTCTACAACTGCTTCTTGTGGCCGATACCGCTAAGATGACCGATAGATTCATATTTGTGTATTTTAAAAAGAAGTTCCTAACAGGTGATTAATGCACACCTAGGTCATATATACATTTCCTATGATCAAGCAGAAAAATTATCGACAGTTTAAAAAAAACACATTATTCCTTGCGCAATTATTTTTTTTTTGGCCTTTTATGGCTTTATTGATAGAACAGCTGAAGATATGACAGGAAACAGAGAGAAGGGGAGTGACACGCAGCAAAGGGACCCGGGCCGGGAGTCGAACCCGGGTCCGCTGCAGAGCCTCGGCACATGGGGAGTGCGCTCTACCAACTGAGCTAACCGGCGCCCCATTCCTTGTGCAATTTAATTATTTATTTGTTAGTTTTGTTTTTTTGTCACTGTTTGTTTTTTGGTAATATGATGAAAAAAAAGACCAAACACAACCAGCTGTGGGTTTAGAGAATGAGATGATAAAGGTGGTCTATCCTAAAGTTTTACTCTGGTCTGGCATGGGAAGAACTTGCTGTCAAGATTAGATTAAAAAAATGGAGGAAAACAGAAAAAAAATCTTAGTCCAAAAGAATAAGTTGGCTAGATCAGCCCTGTCTCTGAAGGGTTTCATCTTGGCCTTGATGGATGAATGAAAAACACAGAAAATGTTAAAAACTGTTCGGTCTCTAACCTCCAGCTGTGGGCTCTTGTGAAGTCTTTTCTTTATCGCCGTCTGCAATCGTCTCCTCTTTGCTCACTGTGAAGGTCCTTGGCTATAAATCGCCAGTAGAACTGCACAACTAAAGATAACGCTAATGCACTTGTAAGCTCAAACCAGACACTTAGCTCAGATATTTACAGTTTTCTACAGAAAGCCTTGCCTGAGGGAGACACTTCAAAAACAGAAAGAGCTGAATGGAGAAGAGTAATGATGTGTTTGTTAGAGATAGCGTGAGCAGCCTCAGCCTTTGAGGTGATGCAGAATGCTGTATCTGTGGTGGTGTTATGTGGTTTTCTTCAACTCGTCTTCAGGCAGGCAGGTTGACTGATTATGTGTTTTCATTTAAGGCGATGGCCTGGAGGAGTGTGTACAAGTGGAGGGAGCATTTAACACACCTGAGAGCTGTCCAGTAGAACCTCTGTCTTGTACTGTTGATTAATGATTGGATAAGTGTGGAAATTTAATGCCTTGCTTAAAGGATAATTGTGGTGACATTCCACCTTTTTCTTCTTGATTAAAAGATCAGAACTAACAATGAACTGATCCTGTTAACAAGTGTGGTCTATGTAGCTAAAGCCTGATATAGACTATGTCATAGGCCTCAATTGTTGTCTGCAAACAATTCAACACCCATCAGTGCACCACACTTTCGTTGAGTGACGAGCCTTTAATAGATGAACAAAACTGAAGTTTATTCTGATTCAATCCCACATACTCCTGCTGAAGTAAATACTAGGCTAGTTAAAGCACTAAATGTTGACTGGCTATTTTAGGGAATTACATAGCCAGGAGACTACAAACATAATTTGACAATATAGTCAAAAGTTCTGCATCATTTAGTTTCAGTGAATATACCGTAGTCCTCATTTTAATTGGTGGATAAGTAAGGAGTGATCAAGTATTATTTCCCAAATGAATAGCTGGCAAAAGTTTAATACCAGTCCACCCTGCTCACAGCAAAACCTCTGCACTACAACCAAACGAAAACTGCCGGACCTGGCATCAATTGTGTAACTTTTCTACATTCATTTCAGTCACAAGACTTCCAAGGCGTCAGGTCATCTCAAACCCTTCCCACAACCTTCTCTATGTCTGTTAGTCGCTTCTGACTGTCAATGTCTCTCCCAGTCTGTCCTCAGCCAACCCTGAACAGCTTTATGTGGGGGTTTGGTGGTTTTGGGAGCTGCTTTGCCCAACATCAATCCTGGCCTGACAAGCAAAATGCCTTAAAATGACTGAAATCCTCCCAAAGCTGATAGTACAGGGATAGTACAGGCTTATGTGTTCCAGTGGGATCTAGAGGGAGTTAGAGAGTAAGGGGGAGAGAGAGAGAGAGGGCAGTTTCACCACTGTAGTAATTCAAATTAACATATAAGAATCAAATCACAAAACAAAGTATCTCAGAAACATATGGTGGAAGCAGGAGAGACTGAAACACAGTGTTAGAGAAGGAGAAGGTGGTTGTGTGGTATCAAGAAATGAGAAGCACATTTTCATTATTTTATTCCGTCACACTGACGCTTCATTCTTTCCCTCTCTCTCGTTCCCTCCATCGATCTCCATGCTCTAACTCCCCTGTATGTTTATTTTCTTCCCTTCCAACTTCCCTCACTCGTCCATCCATCTCTCCTTCCTCTCCTCCCTCCCTCTCTCTGTCAGTTAGCTCATGTAAACTTTGCCTTCCCTCATTGTTTTTCCAGGGGAAAGTGCCTCTGCTTTTGATTAAGCCCAGGGCCCCGCTTTAATACCATAACCCCCCTCATCCACCACCACCTCCTCCTCCTCCCCCTCCTCCTCCTCCTCCGCCTCAGTACACACACACTGTATCAGCATCATACATCATGTATTGCTTTGCTGTTGAGAAGCGCAGCGATTTGGCTTTTGGAACCAGAATATGATTGGCTGCCTCCAGTATATGTCTCTCTCTGTGCCGTTATAAATTCTGAGAGATACCCACCAAGTATGCACCGACATACAAACACACACAGAGACACACAGGTGCCGGTTTGGGAGGTGGACTGCAGCGGCACCTGTCTGCCAGCTGTTTGTTGTCCCTAAGGGGGGTTTCAGCCGTCTGACTGACAGGTGAGGAGGCCCGGGGCTCCGAGCCACAACACAGCTGGCCTAGCCCAGATGCCGAGGAGGGACAAAAATCTTCTGTCTGTGCGTGTGTGTATTTTTTTGTGGTTGCCTCATTACCCCCCATCCCCCCACCCCGCGCTCTTTTTGATAACTTTTGAATAAGTGCAGGCTCTTTTTGGGACGTACTCGAAAAACTATTGTAAACAGGTGAAATTGACAGACGAAAGCGTGGCCTTCATTTCCTTCGTGCATTGTTCCTGTCATATCTCTCATTTTCACTCTTTGTCATGTTCTAAATATCTCATAAGGCACTGCACTTTGTCATTCATCATCTTCCTGTTACTCAGACTCCACTCTTCATAATTTCATCTCTCCCCCCGTATGTCAACCCTTTCCTCTCCCCACTTCTTCCTCTCTTCCTTCTCCCTCCATGCTCTCCTTCCTTCCCTTGTTGCCTCTCTTTCTCCGGTTCCCTCCGTCTCCCCTTTTCCACATAAAGCTGTTTTTCATAGAAGCCCATGCAGCCTGGAATAGCATTCCCCCGGGCGCTGCAGGGTGAAACACTAGACTTTTCTGAGCCCCAGCCAAACAGATGCTGGCTCTTGGAGTCCCACCAGAAACAAGCCTTCATGCTTCTCTCTTTTTTCTCCCTTTCTCTCTCTCTCTCTCTCTCTCTCTCTCTCTCTCTCTCTCTCTACCCCCCCACCCTCACTTTCATGCTTTTTTTCTCTTCTATCCCTTTTCTGTCCCTGTCTTTCTTCCATTCTCCTGACACTTTCTCACACTCCTCTTCGCTGTCTGATTCTTTCCCCTCCTCTCTGTCAAGGGCGACATCTTAGTGTCCTAATCTCATAGCAGAGTGTCGTCCAAAGAGCGCGGTGTCTGGCCTCGAAAGTCTGATCAGCCTCTGCTTCGTCAAACTTCCTCCATCGAAATCCTTTCGTCAGGTGCCTGTCGCTTTGTGTTTCCTTTTAATAAAGGCCCTGTGTTTGGAAACAAGGGGAGCAGTGGAAAAATGGGGGTTGTCTTTCCCTTTTTGTCTTACTTTTCCTTCTTCCCTTTATAAGTCTATACTCCTACATTTTCCTTCCTGCCTTCGTGCTGTCTTTCCTTACAATTCTCGTCCCACCTCATCCCTACTTTTTTTTATTTTGGCAGAACCCCCCCTCACTCTCCCCGTATAGCTCCTTCCTTTACTTCTTTTTCTCTCTGCCTGTCTTGCTTGCTTGCTCAGTCTTTAAATTTGCTTGAACCCAGGGACCCCGTCTGTTACGTAAATGGGTTAAACACAGACACGCATGCGCTCACTCACTGTATGCACACACATGCCTGCACATACAAACCCTCTTTTCACCACACATGCATACACATACACATACATGCCAACACGCACAGTGAGCCCAACACGCACAGTGAGCTATATGGCCAAACTTGGCTTTGCAGCTTTTGGCAGGCATTCAACTCTCTCCCAGTCTCCACTATCGCTCACTAGCTGATGCAGTGTTTACATGAGCTGCCAGTCACAACCAAATCAAAAGCTTTTCCCTCTGAGCTAAGAACAGTTGGGGGCCAAGGAGGTATGCTGTGAGTGCAAGGCTGTACATTAACTTTTTTTTTGCACATAGAAAGTTTTGTAACACAGGCCACAAAAGTTAAAGCAGCATAAAGCTCAGAGCAAAAGCTGTTTCCACCACAAGTAGAGCGGTTCATTCATCAAACAGGCATGAGACTGGTAAAGTCTAGTTGCATACAGGGCACACAAAACATCAGCATTGTCTTTATTTGGTTGAATACGTAACAACTCTTGCTATACAAAACACCCACATATTACGCTTGGAATGAGTAGTACAAAAAAATCTCAGTGAACTGATCTTCATGCATATAATGTTATATGTATTAAATTCATATTGATCATCCAGTAAAACTCTGTAAAGCGTTTTTGTTCCCTTATCAGACATAGACACAAACAGACATGTGAAACAGTTTAACCACTTTAAACGAGACATCAAAAGATTATTGTTCTACAGACCAATTCAAGTCATTTTCCATAAAGAGGGTCTGTGGGCAGAAGTCACTTAATAAACAGGCTCATAATATAAAGGTTGTGTTCTCAAATCCTATCTGGAGCCTCCCTGCGTCAGCAACAGAACAGAACAGTTTGTTTTGATTATGCCTTTTTTATTAAGTCTTCTTTAATTTCGAAAAATGATATGATGGCAGTCATTTTACAGTGCAGTAAGATAAGCAAATAGTCTTAAATCGCATAGAACTATTACTTCTACGATCTATAAGTTGAGAGTGTTTTATATGGCTGCCCCCAGCTTAGGGTTTTCCTAGTCAACTAGTAGTTGATAGTTCAAGCCATTAGTCAGTAGTTGTCACACGTTTATGACATAATTTCCCCTCCTATTGACAAGGAGCAGTTTGCGAATGTAGGGTGAGTGTTGTTTTTTTCTGTGACTAAGCAAACATTTGCTCATTTCAGCTACTTAAATTTACTGAGTTAATGCTATTCTTTATGATTCATAATAGTGGTATTTTGGACTGCTGTTTTGACAAAGGAAGCAATTTGAAGACATCAGTTAGGGCTTTTTGAAAACTAAATGATTTATTGTTAATGGTAATTGTGAAAAAATCATTAGTTATAGCCTTATCACACACATGCATAGAAAAGATCTATTGTACAGGTGCTACAGCAGTAATATTTAATTAATCGCACAGACAGATTTTTTGGAGCATGTGTGACACACACCAGATTGGGTACATTTAATACAGATTTGACTGTATCCATTTTAAGGACTGAAGGAAGCCATTTGTGTCGTACTGCTGCGGTCTCAGTGGAGCTAGATCTTTAACACAGGTCTACTTCAGAGTAGAGCTACATGGTGACTCTTGACTCTTTTTTGAAGATACTGCTTTTTATATAAATTTGATAATTACATAAATGTAATAAATGACATAATTAATAGCACAACATGGAAATTCTTCAGTGGGTTCAGCAGCAAAGCCTTGTTAATTCAAGAAGCATATTATTGACCACTGAAGATTTTTGTGTCTTGATCTTTATACATCTGGTCTTGACAAAACAGCCATTCATACTCAGAATGAACCCTGTGAACCCTCGGGTACGTAAGCCTGTTATAAGGTTATGTAACATATTATGGTGGCTACACCAGGCATTACATCACTGGTTAGATTACAGGGGATCAGGTCTGCTCACACACAACCTCTGCCCCCAGCATACACATACATCGCTCCCCACTTTATAGCTCTATATAGTGTGGATAAAAGCTTGCATGTCTGTTTAATCAATTCTGCTAATTTGATGAAGAGAATAATAAACAATGGTTTTAGTGTATCATTCATCCTTCTGTTCATATCCCAAAATCAGGTGTGTTTACGGGAAGCGCTTACCTGTAAAGTGTTGTATGCTTTGGATAAGGGGTTACACTGAATTTAATTGATTAGGGTAATAGCTGAAGCTAAGCAAAGCACTATCAATATGGATTATCTATACAGCATAGTGGAATACGATGGTCCAGTTGCCATGTGGCCAGTCAGATATTGTGTGTGTGTGTGTGTGTGTGTGTGTGTGTGTGTGTGTGTGTCTATGTGTGTGTAGCTTAGCTGGGGCTGAGTACAGGGATGATGTGTGGGGTGATTGTGGTAAGGAGGTGAATTAGATTTAAAATTAGAATTAGTGAGGAGACGTTAAGCGGGATGGGCTTACAGGCTAAGCGCTGCGAGGTGGTGGGGGGATGTGATCCTTATATAAACACTCATGCACACATGCAGAAAAGCAATCGCACAGCAAGATCAATCATTACATGAAGGCCTGTCTGGTCTCCACTTGATAAAATGTAGGTGAAGTTAGATGACAGGAGAAAATGGAAAAGGGAAAAAAGTAGTGGTTGAGTAGGCAGAAAACACACATACAAATGTTTTGACTTGTTGCTCCATGGGTACACACATGCTTTGTCTGTGATCCAAACACTAAAAAGACTGAAGGCCTCTGTTGTCTGGCAGAAGCCTTGGAGTCGCCTGCTGTCTTCTGCCCAGACTGAGTGCTCTTTTCTGGGGACAGAGAATGGCGATGGCAGACGTTTATGAGAGTAATATGTTCGTCTGTGCATATGCTGATAATAAACACACTTTAGGTATATGTCATTGCTCTGTTTTTCTCTCATTCTCTCTCTATCACACAAACACACGGATTGACACTATATGGCAGCGATGCAGCTCCCCAGTGAGTGCCTATACCACCAGACAGATGGTGGTCTGCTTTACTGTACATCCCCATCCTGATTGGTTTATCTACTTGTCTGTGTTGGTGCCATCACTTTTTTGTCCGGAATCCAAGCTGTTCAGAGCTATCCCTGCCGCTACGGTTACCACCATCTCTATTTGTTGGATTAGCTTGCTGACATTGTTTTTTGTAACTGACTTTTTCCTATGTGTTAAGATTGGCAGTCTGTCTCCCTTCATCAAGCATTAATGCTCCCTTGGTTTTGTTGGTAATTATTATGTAGTTTCAGCCTGTTTTTCAGTGGTATTTATCGGGTCACCTGTGTGTGGATGATGCAGATAGAAGGAACTTCCTGGTTGAATGTTTTACTGAGAATCCTGCAGCCAGCAGTTTATTCATGGACCACGGCACTACAGCCCTTTTCCGTAATTTTCTTTTCCCCCATGCAAACAAAACAATCACCCATTTTACCTGTGTTGTCACCCTGAGCTGCATCAAAGATCACATACCAGGATGCACAGGCTCGACCACTGGCGATGCAGACTACTGGGCTGACTTCAGGCTGGCCCTCGCGCCTGGCTCCAGCTTCCTCACATGACCTCACCCTTTGCCCCTAACCACTCCGTCCATCTGCCTTCACCAGGCAGCACAATGGACAATGACTGCCTCAATAGTGTGTGTGGTTATGTGAAAGAGTGTCAGCTTTACCAAGCGACATGTCTTTTTAAGCATTGTGTTTTTGTGTGGTTGGAGTGTGTGCACCGAGTTCACAGTCTGCCTCTTCTGCCATTTACCTCTCCTCTCCTCTCCTCTCCTCTCCTCTCCTCTCCTCTCCTCTCCTCTCCTCTCCTCTCCTCTCCTCTCCTCTCCTTTTTAATCCTCATTCTGCATAGCAACACTCAAACCAACACACTGATTCAAACATGCACAACCGCTGACATGAACGCATATTGACATGGCACAAAATGAGCGATCATCAACCCTTGTAAACCTTGTCAAACTTTGCTTTCATTGGCTCATACGATCTGACTTCATGGCTGCGATTGGCCAGTGTGTATCCACACCCCTGTGTACACACAAACACACACACAGGCATGCACACATAAGCACATTCAAACACACTGTTTGCTCTACTTCCTGCGTTGAGCTGTCTGGCTGGCATCATCTCCAGCTACAGTGCCAAAGGGTCAAAGGTGACCACTGCTTGGCAGCACTAGCCCCATGTCCTTCCGCTCTTCTGTGCGTGTGTGTGTATGTGTGTGTGTGTGTTGTCAACGTGACAGCATGACCTCTTTGATCAAGTTTGATCTCCTGTAGTTTTTCTCCATGTATGTCCAGTATGATATACACAGCCTTTATATCCATCACTGTTTTCACTCTTCTCCTCTACTTGCCAACAGCTCCTTTCCTCCTCTCCTGCTAGCATCCCTGCTCCTCCTTTTCTTTTGATTCCCCCCCATCCACCTCCTCCTGCCCTCTTACTTTCTGAGTCCCACCCTCCCTCTGTCCACTTGGCACAGATTGACAGGATTGAGTCACTTGGATTGTTCATACTTCCCAGTGAGACACATATTGTGTCAGTGTCCAGCCCACTGAGTGCTGCACTGTATGTGTACAACCCAGCAGAGAGCAACAGTGTCTAAAACGTACTGCCTGTGTCACAGAGTATACTTAACCAAAATCGCACTGTGGAAATGAAATATATGTGTTAATTTTCATTATATTGAAAAGTATTTTTTTCCAACAGAAGATAATTTCGATCATGGCTTTTATGCTTTCCCAACAGAACAATCATTATTTTCAAATGTCGTCAAATGGAACAGATTCTCTCCTTACTTTCATCATTGCATTTCTCATGAGCAAAGAACTTAAGAGATCCTCTGTAATTGGGTCTGTTGCTTTCAAGTGCGGCGCATTCACCCAACTGACTTTTTGACGTATTGTTATGTTCATAAAGTGGCACATTTTGCTCTGAATTTTCATTGAAGTGTTCCTCAGGAGAAAAAGACTTGGCTGCGGGAAGAATGTTTGTTATCACTGTTATCTCAGTGGTGCTTTTGGAGGAATTGGCAACCTTGCTCAGTATCACTTTGTTGGTGTGTGTGTGTGTTTGTGTGTGTGTCTGTGCTGAGGATGTTTTCTCACTCTTATCGATGTGTCCTTGGCTGTGCAAGTGCTCCAGCGTTCTATTAGTGTAATTCACTTTCTTTCATATATCTTACAAAGAAATGGAAGGAGCTTGAAAGATAAAAGTAAGGAAAAGCATGTCGGTGTAAAAAAATATCACTCAAGAACAAATATAATGTTGAATTGGGAAGGACATGGGCAGAAAGCAAGTGGTTTTAGTAGTAAAAAAAAAATGAAATAAATTATATTTTTTAACCAGATATATGAATGCAGGGTAATAATAAAGTGCACCAGAGAAAGAGAGAGGAATAGAAAGACAGTTCCAATGCTAGAACATGGGAGAGGCTTACCTTAAAGCACCCCTCTGCTGGCCAGACAGGAAGTGTGTGTAACAGCTTCAGCACAAAGACCCACAGTGTGTATCTGGGCCAGCAGGAAGAGGGACTAAGGGAGGAGAAATCCAAGTCTCAACACAGGCCTTCCTTCGCTCCCCAGCACTGTATTCAGCTCTGTACTGTACTTTCTCTGACTGACATTTCCAACCTTTCATTTTGCAAAGCTGCACTCAAGTGTTCTGCATTGTACTAGTTCACTTCACTCCAATTCTCTTTTGTCTTTTTCCTCTTATACTCTCAACTGTCTTGTATTTTTCTGAAGTAAAGTTAAACAAAGCTGTACAGTGTCAACGACTGCACAGTTTTGTCATGGCTTTTTTTAATAATCTGCTGTCCTGCATACATTTTCCCAAACTCCCGTGTAATGCATTTTTTCTTTGTTTTTTTTCCAAGTTTTCACTTCTTTTTATTGCTGTTCTTTTCTGCCACAAATATGCCTTCTATCACAGCACTGTTCTTGCAAATCTACATTCCCCCAGCTCACATATCTCTGTGTCTCTGCACTTTCTGGTAGGCTAGGCTTTGTCTAACAGTGCTCAGCTGCCTTATGGTGGAGAGTGCATTTTGATTTGAAACACTTTATTTGAACACGATAGTGTGCACGCTGTGTGTTGGATCTTGCTATCTAAGGGCAAAATGCAGGAAGGATAAGCTCCTACTCACATCTCAATAATATACATGGCACCATATTTCACTTTGATTATATTCACATCACAGCTCTCTCTCTTTTCATCTCTTTGTCTCCCTTTTCTCTCCGTTTCCTGGCCTGCTTCTCCACAGTCTAGAGAGAGAAGTCTGAGCTAGCTGAGGCGCCTGGCCCAAGGCCTTGTTGCTTTATTTGCATTTCACCATGCTCTCTAAGTGCCAGGAAAATGCCACCTGGTGGTGATAACTCCCTAGTGCAGTCACCAGTTCAGTGTGAGTGTCTCTCTCAGATGTTTGTATCTTGTAAGAGCCGCGTAGGTAGTGGAGAGGGTTAAGTGTACCCCCACTGCCCCCCTCCTTCTTCCTCCTTCCTTCTCCCTCCCCAGTGTTCCCCTTCTCTTTCCCTTTCCGGCCTTTGTGCAGCTGTATTTATTTGGGCTGGAGCAGGACTGTGCACAGACACTGGTCCTGACCACACTTGGGCCCCCGCCCCGGTTGACGCCTTTAAGCTGAGTAGAGATGGAGGTTGACAGGGTAATAATGCTGGTGTCAACACCACTTACAGGACAGTTATATCAGTATCAGCTCAGCAGGGGGACGTTCACACTCTGTTAGGCTGGGTCGTGAACCGTGCTGGGGGCCCCCAGCCTCCGTCACACACACACACACACACAAACATACGCACGCAGTGCAGTGGGGCCTCTGCTAATGAAGCAGCTTAGATGTACATGATTGCTAAATGCTCATACTCATACAGTAAACACTTTTATGCACATATGCACACACAAGCGGAATTCATTTGATTCAACATGTGTACTTTTTCTCAACATGTTCTTTTTAATATTTTCACATTTACTTAGTTACATTTTAAAAAAAAATGTAAGCTAATTCTTAGCATGTTAAAGGTATATTCCGGTGTAAGTTTAATCCATGGTCTAACACACCGTGAAACTGTGTTAGACTCCCTCTCGAGAGATCAAGTTTGCAGACCGCTAGCTAACGTAGTTTTAGCATCCTCAGAAACGACCGCATGACAACAATACATTGCAGTAAATGGGTCCAAATATAAAACCGCCATCAAAAGCCACAAATAATGCTCAGAACAGCACCAAACTTCAGCAACATTAGAAATAGGGTCCCAGCACTTATTTCGAGGCATCAAACATTTGATATCATTGCCGGATTTGTCGGAATAGATAAACAAAACTCACCACCCGAGAAGGCTTCCTTGTTGTGGGGAAGCCCTGTGAGTCGATTACAGAGTGCAGTAGAGTTCCGCAGCTCAATGATGATCATTACTGCGGGACTCTACTGCATTCGGTAATCTTTCAAAAGGATTATAAATTCAAGTTTTCTCTAGTCAGGTACACTTGCTATCCAGAGCCTAGTGTGCTTATTCTTCCTGACGCGTGTCAGCCAGAAGAGAGTGTGTGTGTGTGTGTGTGTGTGTGTGTGTGTGTGCGCGTGTGCGTGTGTAAGGCTGCTTGTCTTCTTCTGATCTTTGCTCCTTGAGCCACTGTGACTTTGAGCAGCTGTCCCAAAGCAAGTCTTGACAGAATGACTCCAAAGCACAGAATCCCATTTACACTTTACGATCCATGTTAATTATGAATCAGAGTTCTGTTGGAAGCCTCTGTGACGGCATTGCATTGAAATGATCACAGTAACCAAATGAGATGCTAACAAGGTTGCCTGTCTCATTAACTGTATTATATCCTGACTAAAAGTTTTTAGTGACCTAAAGGAAATGACAAAATATGAAATATACGTTAGGCTCCTTTTTTGTTTGGTGTAGGAATCCTTAGTATAGTCCACCTTTGCTTTTATGTTACATTCTTTCTTTGGATACACTGAAGCCTCTTGAGTTCTTCCAACACTCTTACATAAATTGTACCTGCCACTAAAAAGGAATTACCTAGACCATGCACAACTAACATAAGGTGTTCGAGACAGATGGTTTAAAGTTTAGTCCTACCCCAAAGTTTTTACATAAATTCAGGCCAATTACTATAAAATCGTCTTATTTCAAATGTAAGTTAAGAAGTGGATGATAAAATATGTGAATAACTAACAGCTTTAATAAGGTCTGATCCACTTCAAACTGATATTGGCTCTGTTTTAACTGAACTCTGAACCACTGCTGCTTCTCATGAGCCCAAACTTCTGTTAAATACACTGATATTTATCAAGAGTGTCATTAATTGTTTATGGAGTCAAACCTCTCTCTCTTTCATAATTAAGCAGATTTTTGCAGCACCAGAATTCTACACATCACTCTGATATTTTGTGGCTGTTGTTAATAACAGTTATTTTACTGATGTTATTTTATACGTAATTTAATCTGTATTAATTTTTCTTTAAATATACTTAGAACAAGTAGACAAGGCCCTGAATACCGGCAATCTTAACACAGTGCATTGTTTCACATGCTCTGATTTAAGGAAACAAGCCATGGCACGTGTTCGGATATTAAGTCCATGACTCATTTTCAGCACAATACAGTGAAATGGTAGAGGAGGGCAACAAGAAAGGAACAAATATGTTAAGCCTTGTTAAACTGGCTTCTTGGGGCACCTTGTTAAAGAAAAAGAATAAAATGAAACTGATATCACGGTGGAGGTTGAGTATCAAAGCTTTACTTCAAGCTTAATTTTATATACTGATGTCATGAGGATAGACAGCCTAAAGTAGAAGTACCAAATGAGAACTCCAACATCAACAGAGTTTCATACAAACTTGTGAAACCTGGCCTAATTCATACACACATAACAGTAGATTCACACATCCTGTACTGAAGTTAATAACTCTCAGGGGAAGTCATTTTACACTCCTCTGAGTAAGCATTTGGCTTACTTAAATCCCACAAGTGACGTACTTCACCCTTGATATGCATAATATAAAATATCCACTCGGTTTAAACTATTTTAACAGAAATTGGAATTGCTTTTCCTTGTCTTTTTTTTTTTTTTGACTGTATACAGTAATGAAGGACTTAGAAAATGGTGTAAAACCTTTGGTTTTCATGCTCTTGCTCTTGGAATTTCACAAAATTGATTTTTATAGGCCATTGGGTAGGCTAATTTGATAAAATCTAGCCCGTTTGGGGATACTACCTCTGGGCCTACATACAGATAATTAGCCTAGCTTATAATGTCGCAGCTTGGGAATACCCTTGTGACTTAACAAAGCCAATATCTTTGGATAAAACGTGTCTCAAAAACAGTTAGGGACTCGTTTTTCAGAGGCCCTTATAACCCACTGTTGGGTCATAACCCAGGAATGGAGAAACACCACAGAACACTGTGTAGCTGTGTCACACAGGTCCTCAATAATCTGCACTGATAGAGCCAAGAGGTGATGCTGGGGTGAGGATAAGAGGATGAATGGAGAGAGGGAGGAACAACGGGAAGGCGTGGAGGGGATAAAGAAGGAGGGGGGTTTGTATGGGCATCCAGCCAGCCACATAGCCCCCCAAACCTCCACTCAGCACCTCACCCTCTCGCTGTCACCCACTCCACCCATTCCCTGCGAGTTCATGCATACACTCTGGACCCATAACCCCCTCCCTTTCCCTTTCCCACTTTCTTTTGCTCCCCTTCCTATCCTCCATGCTCCCAGACGTGTAATCCCCCTCTACCTCCTCTCTCTGCTCCTCCTTCCATCCTTCCCCCTCGCTCCTCTCTTCCCCTCCTCCTCCTCCTCCTCCTCCTTCTCCCCTCCATCTCTCGCTTTCTTTCCATCCCTCCCCTCGTCTCTCAGCATCCCTCTCTCCTGGGTCTTCTTGCCGTGGTGTGGTGCTGTTGGCAGAGCGTGGGCGCAGGCGGCACACAGACGGGAGCACAGATGGGCAGCAAGCTGCGCAGGGCGGCCAGGCACACCTGCTCCACACACACACACACACACACACACACACACATACATACAGAGCCCTACTCTGCCACCTCGCCACGCAGCCTGCCTGGCACAGTAGAACAGTGATACCGGGACACAAACACAAATACACACAGACGCACATACATGCATACATACTTGCATACATTTATTTGCACATCCGTACGCACATACAAACATTTGTGCATACACAGATTTGTACATGTGTTTGTAGTGTATATACTCTGCAAACAGTGGTTTTCTATACATGTAAAACCTCATTTCACTGTAGAAAATTTCAGTTTCCAATGACATTTGTATTCTCTTATGACTCTTTAAGATTTCAAGTTTAGCTTCTAAGTGACTTCTAAGTTTTTGCTTATATCAGAGTAAACATTTGAAAAGGTCACATTCACCCTTCTGGTTCACTGCATGGGGATCTTGTTAACACTTTTAGGACAAAAGCATTACTGCACACACACAAGTAGCAGTGATAAAGACTTCTTAACACTGAAACAGAAATATACCCTCATATGACACAGACTTAAATAATTAAAAAATAAAACAGAGAAAAAAAATATATAAATAAAAATGGGGGAAAAAAATAATAAAATAACGTCCAATAAAAGAGCTGAGTGAACATCTGTGTGGGATAGCCGGGGGGATTAGGAGGGTTTGGAACATTTTAAGCGCATTAAGGATTAAAAAAAGGTCAGAATGTTTAGCAACATACCGATAAACCTCTTAAGCGAAACCCAATTGGGAGGCTGTACCGCGTTATCCTGTGTTTTGGGGAGGAGAAGAGAGGAGAGGGGGAGAGGGGAGTTGACATTTGTTCCAACAAGGAGGGGAATCTCTGTGAACCACCAGTCTGTGTACATGCATATGGACACACACTGGTTTGGTGTGACTACAGAGTACATTAGCTCACTTGTTGGTTTGGATGTTGATTTTCAGAGTGTGCATGCCTGCACTGCACAGACTCACAAATGACCAGCACTGTTTATGCATCTGTCAACCAGTGGTGTGCCACTGCAGAGCCCACTTGACACTTCTTTCATTCATGCCTTTGACTTTGACTTTGGTTTTATCCCAAGTTTATAATCACCAGCTTGTATGTTACCACACTTGGAGAAATGTTATTTGTGCATTTTCAGCTTTGTCTGTTATAGTATTGTGCACACCACTTTTAGGTCATGTTTGAATGTGTTGTAATCTGGGCTTTTTGCAACGGAGCTTTAGTTTCCTGCTTTGCTCTGCTCCGCTGGTTGTCTGCTCACCATGAAAAGTGACAGACTGGTAACTCCGCCTGACCCCTATCACCAGTCGGTCAACAGCACAATCCAACAGGTCACTGGGCCAAAGCTTAATCCACAACTGATGGATGCATGGACGGTGGGTTGCTTGTTTGCTTGGTGGGATGGGTGATAGACAGAGTAACAGACCAGAGGCAAACAGTGCAGCATGTAATCATGGGGGAAAGAGTAAAGTAGTTAAGAGAATAAAAAATGGAAGAAGCACAATTTCCTCATACCTAATTGATAGAACCGTTAATTTGCTAATGACTCCCAAAACAATATACAGCTGTTTAAGAGTACTAGCAACAGGCGTACCGGACCTTGTTGTTAATAGGTTAACGTTGTCAATTGGTCGCAATTAAGGTTTAAGCACCAAAAATGACTTAGTTAGGTTAAGGAAAAGGTCACAGTTTGGCTTGAAATGAATAAGTTACGTGAGTAAAATTAATTTACGTTCTGTCCAGTGCATGAATCAATGTCGACTTTTGGCATCACAGGGGACATGAACAGCGGTTTCCCGACTGAAAGTGACCCATCCATTGACCTCGCCCTTCTCGGACATTGTTGCTATTTATACCTGCCTCCCTTCTTTGCTCCTGCTATATTTACTACAGCCACTAGAGTTTGTTGCAATGGGTTGCACAGACCTATACAGCCATGTTTTTGCAGAGGACAATCTAGAAAAAGTTATAGTAGAGGGATCAGAATGATTAGTTGTGTAGGTTCAGAACAGGGATGGAGTTGCTTATACAGTGGAAAACCAGATGAGTATGTCAGTTACAAAAAGAACGTTGATGAGAAAAATGCAGTACAGATTGAACTGATGAGAAGAAAGCCACAGAAATATATGCCGGATGTGAGAGAGATGGTAAGAATTCAGCCACACAGTAAAAGATGGAAGGATTGTGAGAGGGAGAGAGCAACCGCAGTGTGGGGTACAGTTCTGTATGTCAAGGCCATGATGGCTGGGGTTATGTTGATTGTGGTGAGGGTCATGAGATTTGCCCCGGAGCCTGTAGGGGAAATTCTGCAATCAGAATCCAAGGACTGCAGCCATCATTAAGTGGCAGCCACAAAGAACAACTACAGTTAGAAAATAGGCTCCTAACACTCACCACAGCAAACCTTATCATCTGCTGAAAGGCTAATTTGTTAGCAAACATTTAGTGGTCTTTATGCACCTTAACAAATTTAGGTCCATTTTTAGCACGGGTTTGGGCTGCCAATCCGACAAAAGTTATTCCAGTCTTTTGTCTCAACTGAGCTGAACTACACCCTATTCACCAGCCTCTCCTTTCCTTTTTATCCACAACACAGAACAAGACTTAGTTGTGAAAGCATTAATTTTCAGATTTAGTTTAACTTGCTCTCTTTTGACATCAGAATCCTCTCCCACATGTTGAGGATGTTTCAGGGTATTTTCACAGTGTTGAAATCATGTAAGTAAATTAAGTTGAGCATGGAGCAACATTGTTAATCAACAATCAAAATACAATCTTAAAATCTAACTTTAATGACGTTTTTGACCGTTTGACCCTTGACAGTTACCCCAGTTTCTTGATGTCTATGGCACCACATTGCCCCAACTATTACATCAAGATTGACTCATGCACAGAACATGTTGAGTCAATCTTGTCAATCCAGTCAAACATTGTTGATTATCAAAACTGCCCCAACAGTCCTATGCATGCTTTCATATGTGAATCATCAGGTCACACTATGCACTCTCTGCTTTTATCTCTGCGTTCCTTTTTAATTTGCTGGAGCTGCAGGGTAGCTTGAAAGGTTTGAGGTTAGAGATGTGGTTGCTGGTGGTGGAGGTGGAGGGGCATCCATGGAGGGGGGCTGGAGGACTATGATTGGGCTTGCTGAAGGGAGGGCTTTGGGGGGCTGGGTTGGGAAGATAAGGGGCTGGATGTGTGGTTACAAGGCTGAGAGGGGGGAAAGGGGGTTGCGGCTGCTGTTGTAGGCTGCAGCTGGCAGAGCGGCGATAACCAGCAACTAGACCTCCTCTGTCTTACCTCCCTCTCCCCCTGTCCTCATCACGTCTCTACCCCGCTATATGATGCACTGTTGAGCTCAACAGTAGCACTGATGTTCAATGAATGATGTAGTACTGTGTTGTAAGTAGTCGGCTAAGGAGCCTAATCTTAGAAAAGTAAAGCCAGAACTGTTTAGAGCTCCAGTATCTAGCTAGGTCATCTTACTGTACAGTCTCCAGGACAGCTTTTCAGGATTTCAGTAAACTCCTTCTCTGTATACTGCACACAATGAATTAAAAAACATCTTCTATTGGAATAAGAATACTTTAGTGAGAAAAAGATAGGAGTCATGATATCTGCTGTAAAGCAACAACACATATCCTTCTGTCTCATTGATGAGTTGATGTGGTTTGGTCAGTCAAGGCCTCAGGGTGATTTTAAGGACAGCTATCAGTGTCCCTGCCTGACAGTCTCTTATCTACCATGAGCCTCAGTTTTCACTCTTGGTCTTTTACACCTCGGAACAGCATAACATGTTGGGGTCATGACAGGCCAACAACAGTTGAGACAGGGCTTCTAAGTGCAGGGTTTTTCCAAAATGTGATATGTCCACATAGTAAAAACCATTGCTCTATTTACTTAGCAAGAGATATAGTCCATGAGTAGGAGGATATTATGGTAGTGTAAAGAAAAGTCTCCGAAAAAGATATCAGTGAGATAGCAGTTCCAGGGTTCTCTGTGGTGTCAGGAAGGCCTGGACTTATTATTTTAGTCCCCTCTATGTAGTAGAATTTTGTAGATAGGAAACAGATTTTGCTAAGGTCACTTCGGAAACTTCGTAATTCTGTGATATTTCCATGTGTTGTCTTTTTTTGGCAGCAAAACAGCCTTTAACTTATGATTTTGTATCAGATCTCTCAAGCATACTATACAACAGTAAGGTGGCTGTGTATCCAACCAGCAGATGTATGGTGTGAGAAATAGAGTGTTTACAATATTGTCGAGCCCTGTGGTGAAATACTACACGACGGTAAAAAGTCCAGTGAAGTCAGGTTGTTTTTTCAACAGCTTTCATTGGCCATCATATATGTTTACTCTCAGTGTGTACCTCAATGTTTGTCCACGTATGAGTGTGTGTGTTTGAAAGTGTCTGGGTGTGTGTGCGCGACAGGGGCGCAGCCTCGTATGTTTGGAGTGAGTGCCGTCAGTTAGCTGGAATGTGGCGCTACCGCCAATGCTAAGATGGCTGCCAAGCTCTAAGATGGCTGCCAGGATTACACCCAGCCAGTGAGAGACAGAAAAGAGCGAGAGATTCTGCATGAGAAAAGAGGGGAAAAAGAAGCTCTCTTTCATTTCTGTGCTCTTTCTGTCTTTCATTCTCGCTGCTCACGTCTGTCTCGCCCCTCTCTCTGTGGATAAGCAGTGCTTCGTAGGCAGCGAGACAGGTCTGTTATTGTTTCTGCTCAGTAATCTCTGGCTTAGTGTGGCTGCAAGGCAAGTGCTGCTGGCAGGAGTCTGTGTGCTCTGTTATCACCTACAGCCTGCAGATAAACACCTCCTTTAGTTAGCTTGCTAGCTAGCTACAACCTAGCTAGGCCTGAATGAATGACCAATGCACTCCCCCCACACATACCACACTAGGCCTGGAAATGGAGCCCAGTCTTATTCACCAACTCAGATACATGGTCGCAAACATTCCCTATCTACAAGCATATACACTTTATATCTTTTTTCAAAGCTTGAGCGAGAATGCATCGACTCTAGGCCAACTTTAACCAGTGCTCTTGTTACAAAACTTAATCTTGCACCCTCCTCTTTCCGCCTGCAGCCCCTTCAGGTCTAATTGTGGCCCTTTGTTGCCAAGACTTGGCATGTTTTTGTCTGCTCATGTGAGTGAAGCACCAATGCTTCCATAGACCAGTCGTAACAGGTGTGTGTATGTCTTTGTTTTGCTTTGCTGTCATTTAATCCCAAGAGCAAGATTTTTTTGCCTCAACTTTGAAAAACTCTGCCTCAAATCCCTCGAGTCAGCCGGACTGGCATGGTCACCCTTTTCACAGGGCCTGTCTGTTTATGTATTCATGTGTTTGTGTTCATGCAAGGACTACAGCATGTATTAAAGTATGAAACAAATCAAAGGAAATAAACAGATTGAGAGAGAGTGTGCATGGTTGTGTGGGTGTGTGTTCATATGTGTGTGTCTGTGTATGTAAGGTGCTCTGTTTACGCAGACTAAATCCCTACCAGCAAGAAGGTATTAAATAGGATTAGGGCGAGGGATATGATTGCGTGGTTAGATACTAAATGGCATAGCGGCACACTGTAAATCATTGCACCTTAAGTCAGGAGGGACAGAGGGAGATGGGAGAGAACATTCTTAGATGCAAGACTGTCACACAAAAATGTGTGAATTCACACACACACACACACACACACACTCACACACACACGCACACACACATACACACACACACACAATTACACTCACAAGATGTATACCATGTCCCAGCTCATACTGCAAGTCCCTCTTATTCCCTCACACCTCAAATATCACCATCTTGGCAGCACGGACACATATATATGATTCACCGAGACATTGTACACTTACCAGTATGTTTTTGATTATTTTCATTTTTAGCGTACAAACCAGATCCTAAACATTTGTCTTCCTCTTCTCTCCCGACCCTGTTTCTGTTTCTGTGCAGAATCCGGACAATCAGACAGCTCCAGCCAACAGGGGGACACAGACATCAAACCACCGCCCAATGGTAGGTACACATACGCACACACAAACACATGCACAAATCCATGTCCAAACGCTGTCAAATTAGCATACTAGAATTGATTCCATCATGCTTATCAGTCTTAACATTTTCCAATTATGGATCCAATTAGCAAACACACTCACACAGATGTTGATCCACAAACATAGTTGCAGATGGTCGCCCTCTCAAAGGAATGCCATTTTCAGGGTTTCTTCCAATTTTTTGGGGGAGGATTTTATGAATTAGTTTTTTTTGTTTCTCCAAAGCTTTTCTGTGTATGTCTGATCACATCCTTTTCTGTACAGGGCACCTGAGTTTCCAGGACTGCTTTGTCACCTCAGGGGTGTGGAACGTGGCAGAGTTGGTCAGAGTGTCACAAAGTAAGTTCTAAAAAAAAAACTTGACAGAGAGGCAAAGGGACAGAAAAAAAAGTTAGAACTGCAACAAAGTGGTTACAATATCCACAGTATGATTTGTGGATTTACAAGTACATTTTCCCCTGATCAGGACTTAAAACTGCAACAAAGCTGCACCATTTTGATAATATTTTATTATATTATATTTTTTTATTTTCAAGGAGCCCAGTACAATCCAGTGTATGCCTTGTAAGTGTCTACTGAGACAGAATGTAACTGTTTTGATGGTTAATTTCCTCTGGTGAAATCTTGAGAATATTTCTGGAATATACTCATCATCTTAACTAATTCTTGCATAATTTCATCCCTGTCAGCTCCTGTAGCCACGGCGTCAGGTCCTAACTTCTCATTGGCTGACCTGGACAGCAGTCCGAGCTACTACAACATCAACCAGGTGGCTCTGGGACGACGCTCCCTCACCTCCCCTCCTTCCACCAGGTAAGCAGTCCCAACTACAATTCCACAATGAGAACAGTAGTATAGGGATGTAGGGAGATGTCTGTTGCCCAGGAAACACCAATGACCATTATACAAGTCCAGCTGTCCACCATTAGTGGAGTCCCTTGTGGGTGAAGCTACCATGTGGCAGTAGTAGTGCTACCTTTGTATGCGATTCTCTGTGAAGCCAAGGGCAGACTGCAGGGAAGTGTGAAATCACAGTAATATCTGCCAACAGTACATTGCTTCTTATCCGAAGGGTGACTTTACTGGCAAGTGAAGTGCGGCATTTCATTGAGGTTTCCTGCTATAAATGGCATTTGGTCCTCAAGTTGATTCCCAGTCTTGGAATCTGTCCTAAACCTCTTCATATATGTGTGTGTCTCTCTGTGAACTGCTCTCCTCTTTATGAATGTGTGATTGCACTCTCTGCTTTTTCTTAACTTGTCTCTTTCTCTCTTCTTACTTCTGTCATCTGCTGTCACTTTAGGTCTGAGGTGGAGTTGTACGCAAACCTTCCACGGAGGTAGTTATAAACACCTACAAAAACACAAACTAATGCGACACATGCACTAAAACACACACCCACACACACACACACATCCACACACACTTAGAGAGAGTCTTCATCAGGCTGTCTTTGCTTCCTAACTTTTCTTTCTGTTTCCTCCTTTTTCATTCATAGTCTTAACATTTCTTCTGCAGTCTGTTCTGGTCTAAGCAACAGTAATGTTGTTTCAATGAAGATGCCTCTTTAAATGATATGAAGTGTGATTGATCCATACATGATCCCTGCCATTACATGTTATTTTGAAAAACGTGCCTCCTCTCCCCTTCTCTTTCTGCCTCATCTTCACCCTCCAAACATCCTCTCCCCGGTATCAGCTCCACCAAGAGGAAGTCATTAGATGACAGTGAGCTGGAGAGCCCCACAGATGATGTTTTCTACCCTGGACGCTCGCCTGCTGCCAGCTCCTCCCAGTCCAGTGCGTGGCCCAACGACATGGATGCAGGTACCCCCGGCCCCAACTCTTTTTTACACTCCTGCCTGACCACCACCCTACCACCACCACCACCACCAAGTCCAGACTGATGCCTTCATCTGACTTTGTCTCTATGTCACACTCCCTACCTCAATCACCTGCCTTCATTCTGGTGATGTACACCCCTCAAAACCTGACTCTCTCCCACCACTTTCCTTGATTCCATGTACCTCAATCTGACTAGTCCACACCTTAGAAAACAGCAACAACCAAGACTGGAGCTCTTAAATAACAAAGGCTGATAATTTGTCAAGAAAAACAAATATGAGGAATACTTACTTTATCTATTATTGTTAAGAATGTGATAGTCTGCCTCATATTAAAGCATATAAATCATGTCGATTTGAAATAGAGATGTTTAAGTGTTCAGTTGCTACCTGCCAAAATAAAGGAAATGGAGATAAATAATGAAAGGCCTGGTTAAGGTCCTGTTAGGAAGAATATAATTGGCAGTAAAACCATTACACAGTCATCACCTTCACCGTGCGGTGATGCTATTTTACACTGTTAAGAATAGTCTCCTCCTTTATTGTTCCATAAATGGTTTAAAACCATCGACATGTTTTAAATGACACTCTGTGCCATTTTTTTGTCACTATTTTGTTTCACTATCATCGCTACAACCCCAGAAAATTGAATTTATCATGGATAAATGGTGCTAAATACCATCCACCAAATAGCTCCAGACATCAGGAATGTAAATGCCAAGATGCATCAAGGATGAAATAACAGCTTACAGCAGCCTGTATTAAGGATTTATGTTGGTGTTTCCATTGTTTTGGCAGTAACCACTACCTCTGTGATTCAGCTTTGGACATTACCCTCTTTTTCTATCTCCTCAGTAAACCTACCTCATCCCTCCAACAACCCAATAACTCCAAGAAAAAACCCTCTTGTTTACTTCACTTGAGTCTCAAGGCTTCATACATCCTCATCCTTCACCTTAAATCCATAATCACACATAGAGTTTACCCTGATGTTGTGTCAATTATCAGTCACTGACTACCTCCTCCATACACAAATGCTCCCTCGTAACTCTCTCCCTTTTTCTTCATTCTCTCTCTCTCTCTCTCTCTCTGTCTCTCTCTCTCTCTCTCTCTCTCTCTCTCTTTCTCTCTCTCTCTTCCTCTGTCTCATTGTTAACAATACCCTTCTCCACTTTCAGTGCAGCACCATTTGGCGAGTGTGCAGGAGAGGAAGATAAAACATGAAAACGATGGCGTGCAGTTTCCTTACCATGGTTAGAACAACATTGATTACACTCATATATTTGCTATTTATCAAACTATATGTAGCTCAGTCATTCCTTTGTTTATGTGTGTATTATACAGTATATGTATATACAATATATGTATATAATATATACAGTATGTGAGTGTGTGTATATATGTAAGTTGTATGAATGTCTGTGTTAAGGGTACAAAGGACTACAGTATACTCTATATAATGTCAGTGATGTTTAGTTGGTATCAGATTGATTTCATTGCTGCTGATGAAAATTTCATTTCCTGTGACAAAGTAGCACGATTGTCAAAGATAATCCAGTTCAGGCTTTACTTATTTTCTGTGTGAATCATGAGCCTACAAGTAGCTCACCTAAGATCCCTGGCTTTATCTCTCAGAAGTCCTGTCAGTCGTCCAGCAGCATTTTAACTGACAGATGTCACCAGGGTAACACTGACAACAACAGCAGGCGTATTCACATGCTATGCCCAGTTCTGCCTCACACACACACACACACATGCACACATAAGTGTACTGTACATACACAGACGCCCCACTACACATGCAATGACTTATACACTTACAACCCCCCTGATACGCAGACGTTCACACATTGAAACACATGCTTATCAGGCTCCCCACCCCTGCAGGTGTTCAGGTGTCTGCCTTGCCTCCATCCCTCTGTTCGCTCCATCCCTCCCTTGCCTCAAATCCCTCATTAAGACGCTTACCGTCTGTGGATCAGAGGTGTAAAACCCTTCCTCCTGCTCCCTAGCTCTCTCTTCAACCCTCCATCCCTGTCTCCCTTCTGTCTAATTGAAAACGTGTACAGCAGGAGGGACCCTGGGGAGGGAGAAAACATGTCAGAGAGAGAAGAAGGAGCGGAAAGCAAAGCAAGTGGATGGGAAAAGTGGGAGGTGAGAGATGGAAGAGAGGAGAGAAGAACACTTTGGTTGAGTGAAATGGTGATAGCTAATGAGAGAGAAGGGTTATCAGGATGCGAGGTAGCGGAGCCAAGAGCCCTGGTTAGGTTTTGCCCCAGTCTACTCTCACTCGAGCCTCAGCGGCTGCTCTCCTGCTCCTGCTCCACTTAGCTGTAAATGTAATTAAGAGGCTGTTCATCAGAGCCACAACAGAGGCTGCTGCACGCCTTAGCGCACCAGAGCCTCACCTCCCATCTTTTTCCTGTGTCTCTCACTGGCACTTGCACTAGTGTGTGTGTGTGTGTGTGTGTGTGTGTGTGTGTGTGTGTGTGTGTGTGTGTGTGTGTGTGTGCACCACGTCTTTACTCTCCAAAGTGCACCACACACAGCCTTGTACACCTCCTAATGAGTTTGGCAAATAGAGGTGTAGAATGACGTGCAAATCTGGACCCTTTACCCAATTAATTTATCAAATCCAAGCGAAAAATTAGGATTTTGTAATTATCTGAATTTTTTCAAATAATTTTTTTACTGTTGTGTGGGTTTGGAAATAGTTTTTAACTGCCACTAGCACAAAACACGGAAGAGAAACCAAGGGATAAAAGGAGAGATTGAGGTATGGGAGAGCAAGAATGGAGCGAAGAGAGAACGTGTGATGTTGGTACGGTGTGTATCCGATTTTCCAAAGGATCCCACCTGCCACAGGCAAAGCTCATCTGGGAATTCTTGTCCAGGTGGGGGGTATGTAAACAAGCAACACACACACATGCACACACACAAACAAGCCAAGGGGCTTCTAAAAAAAATTAATAGAAAACGCACTCACACACAGGTGCACCTCACCGTCTGTCCATAGCACCATCTACTCCCCCTGTCTCCCTCTATAACCAACAGAACACACACATTTGGCAATATACACACACACATACACAGATGTATGAAGATGCATTTATATATATATATAAATCATACAAACACAGATACATCCAGAAATGCACATGGTAGAATTGTGCACACATATCACACTGCCCACACACACACACACACACATGCACAGCTGAAGCATGGACCCAGATGGTGTTTCTGCGTGTGTGTAGCCTTGGGATTGGTGAGGATGCTGGAGACATCTGCTCCACAGGGGCTCGAAGAGGGGTGGGGGAGGTTAGCGGAGGAAAACGAAACAACCATGATTTCATATTAGTTCCAAATGATTGTGAAATTTTCCTGAGACACCAGAGACTTGTGGTGGTGGTGGTGGTGGTGGTGGTGGGGGGGGGCTTTCTTGGTGCTTTGAGTTAAATGTTACAGGCCCGTAGAGGGACACGGCTGGGCCTCCATATGTGGTTCAAATCACTGGAGATAGACAAATTCCCTGACTTTCCCTTCACTTGTTCAAACCTCTGTCTCCTGTCTCTTCCAACTGTGTGTGTGTGTGTGTGTGTGTGTGTGTGTGTGTGTGTGTGTGTGTCTGCGTCTATGTGTGCTTCAGAGGCGCATCTGGTGGCAGGCCTGTTAGTGCAAAGAGACAGAAGGGTCATCATGGGAGCGCTTGATTGGTTGCCAGTGAAATACTAAGGCTTTGCCAAGAGAGGAAACAGTGCAGTTGTGGCACATACACACACTCATACACACACAACCCAGATCAGACCATTGCACAGTCTCTGAAGTGTTGAATATTGTCTTTCACATTCCCTTGGTGATAGTGACAGTGCTATAACTTCATACATATACAGATGTCAATCTTCATCTGATCCTCTCTGTACTTCCTGGCTGTGATTCATTTCATACTTCCAACAATTAAAACACATAACTACCTCCCTGAAACTGTTTTATCTATAAGGTTCTGGTTTTTACACTTTCTCTTCCAATTCTCAGAGTTTCCCTGCTCTCCCCTCCAGTGCCTTTCCTTGTTTAAACCTCTGCAGACTGCTCTTATTTCCACTCTGCTCCCACAAGTGTGACAGTGTCATAGCGATCACTGCTAACTATTGGTGTCAGAAGTGGGATTGGGGTTGTCTTCATGCTTGGAATCTGTCTGACAGTACAATACGCCCCCAGACTCCCGCTACAGTGGGGGGAGAGAAAAAAAAAAAGAAATATATGTCTGCTAAAGACATAAATGGTTCACACATATTCACTCCCACCTGCTTGAGACTTAACTCTTTCACACAGGGAGGGAAGGTTTTACACGCCCCCACACTCCCATAGACTTTCACACGTCTCCAGCTGGAGAACTGAGGAGGAATCGTATTTAATGCCTCGTTTGATGCGGAGGGGCCACAGAAATAGACTACAAAACAACAGTCTAAAAAAAAGTTTAAACGGAGAACATTATCACATCAGTCACTTGTTAGAAAGATTAGAAGAAAAGTTAAAGGAAAAGAAACATGTCCATTGTGTCATCAGTTAAATGTGGCGGTGTTTTAAGGGTCTTTGTTTTTTCCATGATTGGACGTGTGCTCACGCTTTTGAGTGTGCTCAGAGTGTGTAAGCGAGCGTGTGTGAGAGAGAGATAATAACCATATTTAACATCTTATGACATTCCAATTTCATACATGTCGTCAGAGCAACGCATTGAAAAACAAGACACTGCTACATTTTTCACAGGTTCTGCTTTGCTCTCTCGCTCCCTTGCTCCCTCGCATATTTTCATGTCTCCCACGTTCTTCTCGCCTCTCTTTTTCTCTCTCTCTCTCCCTCTGTCTCCTCTCTCTGTCCGTCTGCTTGTCTTTCGCACTCAGCAGCTGCCGTGTCCATACTGTACAGTGTGTGCTATTTCTGAATGAAGCCTTCTTCTCGTGCAGCCAGCCTGTGAGCTTCGCTGAAGCCAGACCACAACTAGCTGACTGTGGCTGAACGGTGGCCATGCTCATACACAGAGAAAGCCCAGAGTTGGCACCTGAAAGAGAGAGAGAAACAGAGAGAAAGAGATGAGACAGAAAAACATACAGTGGCACAGTAGAGGTTATTGTAGCTAAAGATGTTCTTTGGCTCGAAAACAAAGAGCAGATTCAGATTGGCTTTAGCTATTTTTCCCTTTTTTTCCTTTGAAGACGTGCACTTAGTCTTTGAAATATTGCTCAGCCCATATTATATGACTATAAAGCTGGGAGCTGGGAATACTACAGTATATCTCTGAATGACTTATTATAGCCTAGAGTCCTGTGATCATGAGTGAATGGCCAACAGCCAAAAGGACAGGGAGCAATGCACTGCCATCAACAAATGAGGAAATTAAACAATCTAATCAGAAAATCATGATTGTTCAAGTCCCCTTTAATACAAATCTTTTTTTTTAGTGTAGCCAATTAAATAAGCAACATTTTGTTGATTAAAACCACCTCTCTCTTCTCCTCCCTCTTCCCCCCACTTTTTTTGTTGATCCCATTTTTTTTTGCCAGGACTGTCCTCGCCTGGTTCACTTAAGAAGCCGGGGAAGTTTGATTTCAACGCCCTGACTTCCCAGACGAGGTCCCCCCGCATGGCGTTCACACACCACCCGCTGCCTGTGCTGGCAGGAGTGAGACCAGGTGAGAGCGCTGCCATGAACCCAACAACCCCAATTCCCCCTTTTATAATCTGAAAAAGAGAGAGAAGGAAAGGGAGTGTCAAACTTGATCCTAGATTGTCATATTTACACCTCCAAACTCCTCTGGAAACAAACAAAATAAATTCTGCAAAAATGTGCCTGGAAATGATGAAAATTCCATATATATTTGCTGAGAAGGCAAAATAAAACTTCTGCAAATCCTGCAGTTGCAACTGCTGGGAATCAATATGCCCGCAGAGTTTCACCTGTTCAGTGTTACTGCTACAATCATGGCTTGGCATAAATTTCTCTCTCTCTCTCTTTCAGCCTCTCTCCATCCATCCACGTTTACCACCATCTTTGTGCCTATGTGTTTTTAATATTGTCATTGCATGGTACCATTGCTGCATCCATGCTGTCGTGACTGATTTGCCTCATATCTTACTTGCTTCATGCATCCATTGTAATGTTTTTAGAGATCTGTTCTTACATTCAATCTGACAAAGCTGTTTATTCTCATGTAATGAACTTGACTGGTTGTGTTAATGTACCAAACCACACTTTATATTGTAATAAGACTGTACATTGCATTTAGACAAAACATCTCACTATGTTTGTTTTTACGTGATGTGCTTTTTTGAGATTATAGACACATTTGAAAAGGAGTAAGTAACAGGGATGTGGGTCCATGCAGTTGCACAGATGTCAACTGTAGTGTATAAAATTCTTAAAGTAACATCCTGTTTTCAAGGCCCTGTTTCATCCGTTGTCCTCGTAAGAGCTTTTCGGTCCTATAGGATAACCGACATGGTTTCTCCATCTCCAGTCGGAGAATTCCCAAAGTCTCCAGGATCTCAAGTTTGCCAACAAGTCCCTGTAGGCTCGTTTCTCTTTTCAAAGGAATAAATATGTCCTCCTCTCTCTATCTCTCCCTCTCATTCCATTTGTCTCTCAAAGGGATGGTTTGGGCCTCAGCCAAACCAGACCTACCACGTAAAGGTCATTTGGACTCATTGCCCTCCATGTTGAAACGTATTGAATTTTATTCATGGTGCTCCCCGCAGTATATTTAGAAAATATAGTGCAGGCCAGATCACTCACCATTAAGCCATGTTGTTTATCTGCACGGAGCAGTCTTATAGCCTCTAGAGGATCCAAAGCACCAGATTGAATTTTGCATTTGAATTGATTTCTAAATTTTGCTCCTCTGTTTTTGTGTGTGAGTTGAAGAGGTGTGAGGGACTGGCTCAGGTTTCTTTGTTCCCCCAACTAACTTCTCACACTCTGAAACTGTGTGCGTAGACTGTTGGCTAAGAGGTTTTCATGTAACAGAGAGGCTGTAATGAGACAGTGTTTAGAGATTGTGTATGGGTGCGTTTGTGCACGTACACATAGATACACACATGCGCGCATGTGTAAATTTACACTCTTGTGGAGGACTCTCTGTGCTAAAATGGCTGCCATCCAAATGGAATGTCCCTCGGAGGCCTTGGTTCTATAAAGAGACTGGAGGATGATGGGAGGGAGAGAGGGATGAAAAGAGAAATGGGGGTAGACAGAGAGGGGGAAGAAGCAGTTAGCAATCATGGCTTGCCTTGGATGGACTGGAGCTGTTAGCTCTTGTTGTATAGGTCTAGTGAGTGTGGGTGTTCAGGGGTAAGGACTGGATGGTTTATGTCCTGTTTTTGGCTCCAGACTGATGTGGAGGGCTGCCAGATTGACTGTTGTCTGATTATACCAGTCTGGAGAGTCTGCCATTGTGACGGTGACTACACACACACACACACACACACACACACACACACACACCAATATACATACAAAGACACATGAAAGCTGCACCAGTCATAGCAACACATTCATTCAGACAGACTGCAAAAATACATACGGACACAGAAACGCACAAAATTCATTTCCACACAAAGACACAGCAGACACACAACAAACACAAAAGGATATGCAAGAAAACACCAAACACAGAAAGTTTGTACAAACAGGCACTGACACACTCTGTGAGTAGAGCATACACAAGAGATAGTAGGTGACAGACATAATCACAGATGCTTGTTCGCCAGGCTCCCCTCACCTAGCAGCTTGCCTCTTTAGTTTGGTGTGCCAAATTGCCAAAGCCATAGAATCTCAGCAGAAGACAGACAGTGGAGCCTTGTGTGTGTGTGTGTGTGTGTGTGTGTGTGTGTGTGTGTGTGTGTGTGTGTGTGTGTGTATGTGTGTGTGTGTGTGTGGTTGGCTGGTTGGCTGGCTGGCTGGCTGGCTGACTAATGTCTCCGGGAGGCGTTTTGTGGTCGGTTGGGAGCGGAGGGGAGATTCTCTCTCAAGCTTCAAACTACTGGGCAGAACCGCACAGCAAGGATATGCTGCTGATTGATTACACATCACCGACAAGCAATAAAACAAAAGTGGAAAAACCCAGTGTTTGTGTGTGTGTGTGTGTGTGTGTGTGTTTGAGAGAGAAATTGAGAGGGACCAGAAGGGAGAAAATACTGTAACACACTTTAGCGTGCACAGAACTTTGAATGTGTGTGTATGTGTGGTGATGCCAGGCTTAGCTGAGGTACAGAGAAATCTAGTGGGCTGATTTATAAAATGAATGGGACCAGATGTTTCCCAATAGCCAGGAATAATGCCAGTCATTTGTAAGCAGAAACAGCTTCAGTCAGTCGACCACAAGAGAATGTCACAGCTATTTTCTGTTAGGACTATAAAAGGCTGAAGCAGCAACCTGGTCTATGATGCTAACTGTCTTGGTGCTTAGCTGGAACATAATGCGTGTCTTATATACTGTCATAGGTCTGCATGTTAATGTCCTGGATAATGTAGTTTGTAGAGTGTTGTGTGAGCTGTTTTAGTAGACAAACACTAGAATCACCTGTGCCTCACTGTATTTCACCTACTCCTGATATCTCTTCTATCTTTTCCTCACGTTCTTCTTCCTTCTCTGTTTTCCCCTTTTCACTTTTCTCCTCAGGGAGTCCCCGTGCCTCAGCCTCAGCCCTGCACTTCCCTTCCTCCTCTATCATCCAGCAGTCCAGCCCGTACTTCACCCACCCCACCATACGCTACCATCACCACCAGGACCCGCTTAAGGAGTTTGTGCAGTTTGTGTGCACTGACGGCACAGGACAGCCCAGCGCACAGGTAAGTGGTCTATGGCTTCAGCAAAGGGAAGGGAGGTTACACCGGGAGTGTCTACAGTGCAAACTGACATAAAGGAAAAGTTGTTAGAAGTCAGTTTACTTTTGTAGAATTCACATTGTAAAAAGA
>NC_044187.1:21690087-21780087 GCF_900880675.1 Sparus aurata | reverse complement strand
CAATTTGTGTGTTTCATATAAACAGTTCTACAGCACATGTCATATCATGTTCAGATTAGATGTACTGTATATGAGCTGACTTTGATGTCAGGAAGAGGAGAAGATTGGGGGTTTGCCCTTCCAGCTAGGCCAGATGGCTGTCAGGCAAGTGACTGCTATCTGTGATGGCCTTTGTCATTTGTCAGCATGAAACCGCTGGATATTTTTGCTGAGATATGACGATGTGTTCCAGCCATGATTGTGGCAGCAAACATGGATATTCTGGGTGAGATGACAGGGTAATTTGTAGCTGAAGTGGAACTCAAGTGGTTTTAACAAGATGCTGTGACAAATCAGGTTTTAACAAGACATCATAAACATTTCGCCTGTGAAACACAACCCCTGTTTGAGACAGTGTCGACATTTGTGAGCACAAAACTACTGGATTCTTTTGCCGAGACCTTAAGACATCTTCCAGCCATGACTGTCTCAATATATTGGGAATTTGCAGCCGAAGATCTAGTGTTTATAACGAGATGTTGGGACAATATACAGCTGTGTTTGTGGTGAGAGAATCGGCTAATTGAAGCCAAAACATGATCTTTTCCTAACTATAACCAAGTGGTTCTTGTGCCTAAACCTAAAGAGACCAGAGAATTGTTACAACATAAAACTGTAAATTGAGCATAAAGATTAACAAGCAACATAAAGAAACAAAAGTCAACGTATCAAGACAAGACGTGTCCAGCGGGCATTGCCAACATTTTTTCCGACGACTGGGTTGGCAAAAGAGGGGAATGAGTCGAGTCACAGGGAAGAATTGAGTAAAACAGCCACAATGAGAATGTGAGAGAGGAGGGGAAAAGATGGAGGACAAACAGATGACAGTAGGGACAGGAAATAAAGGCGAGAGAAAAGGTGGTCGGGAGAGAAAGAGGTGAGGAGCAAGGGAGAGGAAGAGCGAGTGCCAGGCAGGCAGCACTGTCCACTGTTGGCTCTCTGCTACACAAGCACTCCCTGGACACTGACAATAATGCCTTCACTTCATAATGCTATCTCTGGCACACAGGCTGCCAGCCAAGCCTACACATTCCTTCCTGTGTGTGTGTGTGTGTGTGCGTGTGTGTGTGACAGAGTGAGACATCATTTGCCATAATCTAAAGCGGACTAAATCCTTGTACACATGTGCATTACAACAAAAACGCTCAAGTAGGATATAAATAAATTCAAATCAAGCAAGTCTATGGATGTGACACACACACACACACACACACACACACACACACACACACAGACAAGATAACTAATTATCAATGGTCTCAATGTACTTAAAATCCCTGCAGGGGTATACTTATCAGATGTAAGAACTGTTTACACAAAATCACATTATGTATACACACACATGCACGTAAAGACATCAAATACACACACCACACACACACACACACACACACACACACACACACACCATATTGCTGGAGCTAAATGGAGACAGGGAGACAACTGTGAGACGGCATGAAAGCTGGCAGGGACATCGGAAACATCATGGAAAAACACAACAACCTCCTCCCACAACTCGACACACACCAACAACAGCAGGGCACCACACCGGTCACAAAGACTGCACGGAGACACAGATTGTTGCCGTTTACCTTTTTGTGCGTCGAAACATGTTGCTAGCAGCCGAGGCTGTGTTGGCAGATGAACATGAGAGCAGCTGAGCCTCTCACACACACACAGAAATAAACACACACACACACACGCTCAGAGGCAGTCAAGAGGCAGCAATTACGCTCCTCGCCGGCATGTCAGCCTCCTCTGGCCAGTTCAACACATGCACACACACTCACCGACGTCTTGCCGTGACTCTGCACACGTGAGTATGCGTGCATGCAGGAGAGAGAGATGAAATGATCAGAAAGATTTGGAAATGTCAGCCATGTCACAGACGGAGGGGAACAAGAGAATTAAAGACAGAGGGAGAGGAAGAGAGCTGGAGAGAGAGGAACAGGCTGCCGAGCATCCCTCTCAGAAGGAGAGAGGATTGTGGGGCTGCTCTCAAGGGTATCGTGCCAAGCCAGGAAGTGTGGAGCGACAGAGCAAGGGGGGGAGGGGGCCAGCGAGCGAGAGAGAGAGAGAGAGAGAGAGAGAGAGAGAGAGAGAGAGAGAGAGAGAGAGAGAGAGAGTGAGAGGGGAAAGAGTAGAAAAAAGGGAAATGGGAGGGAGGTCGATGCAGGTATGTGCTGTATATGAGAGAGAGAGAAACAACGTGTGGTAAAAAGAGAGAGTGGAAAGCCAATCAGAGGTGGAGATGGAGGGAGCAGTGGAGTGAGGACTAATGTGAATGACAGGACAGAGAGGAGGGAGGGAGGGAGGGAGGGAGAGAAGGGCACTGTGAGTTGGTTTTCACACGTTAGACTGTGTTATTCTGTGGGGTCTGGTGGACGTTACAGCTGAGTAATTATCGTATATGTGTTGTGTCACTCTGTGTTTGTGTATTGTTGCTAATGCAGCTCATGACTGTTTTAATTTATTGCATTTCATGTTTCGAATATTCTGCTTCTGTATTAGGTTTGTCACAGTAAACCGGTTTTGACAACAACCGTGATATTTAAATAATGCAAATACACTTACTTAAATAATGTGTGTTTATTTCCGTTCTCGCTTTGTCACAATAGTTGCTGGTGAGGCATCTTTAAAGCTGGTTGCCATAAAATGGAAGGGGGAAGAAGATGCAGCTACGAGCTAGAAACTACCAGTGTGTGGCTACTACTGCCGTGCAAAATTTTATTGGAGGAGATGACAGACTATGGGAGCTTTTTGGATTAAGTACATCTAATATCTCAGACCTCGATGCTATTAAAGGATGAACCAGGCAATATTCAATGTTTTTCTTATCCCAGAAAATACCAAAACCAAGGGTGCATTAGTCTGCTTCTACTGATCTGCACCACTTTAAGCTTTAAAAGAAAGACAAAATACATCCCTGATCACTGTAGTTTAGCAGCAGGACGGTGTCCGCGGGATTAACTCAAAATAATCCACCGTGCCCATGTTCACCATAATAAAGGAACATGTCAACAGTGCAATGGTGTGACCAGTTTCAGTGTTTTAACAGCTTTTTGGGAAAACAATAGAGGCGCGGTGTATAAAGCTACATCAGGCTAAAACTACACAGATAGATTTATTGATTTTTGTCTTTTCATTGGATTGGTTGAAAATAAAAAAACATAAATTATCAGGCTTCTGTTTTAAAAACACATCAATAAACTATACCATTCATTCAGTTCATTTCAGTTCACACAGGCGCCATGCTTTTGTTTTATATACTTTGCAAATGTGTATTAATCTGCCTCTGAAAAGCACTATTTATCCCCTTTTAATTCATATTTGATGGAAGCGAGAGTGCCCAGCTTCCTCATGAAACAAAAAAAAACGAAACCATATATTTTATGGTGTGTTTTTAAAGATTCACATCTCCAGCAGGAACAAATGTGCCTGGAAAGCCACAGACTGTGTAGGAAGTAAGAAAGTATTGACAGATGGACAAACACACTATGGGTTTTGTGGGTTAGAAAAATATGGAATTACATCATCCTCATCCTCTTGAATGCACACAGAGACACACAAAAACACACTTCCACTTTGCTAAGTAAAATGCCATATTGGATGAGCTCTGGCATCATCTGTTTGTCCGAGATATCACAGGAGCTGCTCTGCAATGCCAGGCCAAGAGAGATGTCATTTCTGTGTGTGTGTGTGTGTGTGTGTGTGTGTGTGTGTGTTCCTCCTTTCCTTAGAAATAAATGCACCAAATGTTAAAGTTGACGTGGGGTGACAGTTGCACAGTAGTGCTGAGGGGAGTAATTCAATAATGGATGTCGTCTCTAATGTGGGAGTCTGGATGGATAAAATATACATGGGAGAGGGGAGGAGGAGGAGGAGGAGGAGGAGGAGGGAGAGGAGGAGGGTGGTGGTGATATCACTAAAACACAGTGGGGGGGCACAGACATGGATGGGCTGCATGATATCATATAGAAAACATGTTTGTTCTGTAACGCAGGAGCGTTTTTGTCTGAAGCATTTTTTAACCCCGAAGGACTTATTGTTATATTATATATATATTATATATATATATTATATATTTTGTAGCCTCGTTGTCCTTCAGGTCACTTTAGTCTCATCCTGCTGTAAAAGCCCAGTCATTACGCCTGTAGTCTAAAACTCCAGCTCCACCCACAGGAGGATGTGTGTAGAAAAATCTGACGAGGGAGAGAGGAGGGGGTGGTGCAGGGAGCTGAGAGAGCTGACCGTGAGCCTCCAGCTCCAGTGTCTCCTTCATGTCATGCTGTGACATCTGCCACCCCGCTACACAGGTCAGAGGTCAGGGGCAAAACACAGCCGATGACAGCAGTCACATACACACACACACACACACACACACACACACACACACACAAACAAACAAACGTATGTGGCCTAACCCAGGAAGGTAGTGAATTGTAATTACACACAGTAAAGTATTTCACTGCTGGATCTATACAGTGGAAAGACACACATTTTTTTGAAATTGATGCTATGTCCAGAGTAAAAACAGAATAGGAGCCTTTTTGCTAAAAAGGTAGAAAACCTACAACAACCAGAATGCACTGCACAGGACTAATAAACAATCCAACAGATGGGTGATGTCTTGCGAGTTGGGCAGTTCTAGGCTTTTTGCCATGGATCCAACAATTAAAACCTGGACACAGCCTTGGAGGTGGAGTCCCGTTTTATGAAAGCTGTTCAGTGGCACATGAAGTCAAAGAAGCTGGACTTATGAATAAATTCCACGCTCTATGGACCCCTCCATGTTGTGGGATCTATAGAGCATGCGCACCAGAGACGTCCGCCGTCAGAGCCGGGTAGAAGCCTGGCACTCTTCTGGTTGCTTGAAAGGAGCTTAAAAAAAAAGGAAGGCTCGTTACGTCTCTGAATGACATTGAATGAAGAAACACCTCCAGAAAATGAAAGAACAGACTTCAGTCAGTCAGTTAGCAACTCTCGACTTTACAAGGGAAAGGCTCTTGTTCACAGTGTAATTTCAGTCGGATCAGCACAAATCAGTCGGAGCTGCCCCAGGCTGCTCTCTATCTCAATCCGACTATACTCTTTGTGTCTGTGGATCAGGGCGTACAAAAATAAGCCTAGTACAATCCGACGTTGATATAACATATACAACCAGTTCTTATTCACTATTATTCAGCTGCATGTATCGCCAACACTGTAGTGATTCAAAGCTGGCTGAAATATATCCGGGCATGTATATCCACCGTAGATATAATTGTGTTGTAGCATATTTGGCACCTTTTTGTTCGTTTCTATATATTTTTTAACTGTGAGTTTTTTTTCTTCTCCCGATTATGGGTTATTGTTGTTTGTGCATAGATATACAGCTTGAGAGTAAGCAGTAGTCCATTTAATGATACTGCTACACATTTCTAATTTGCACTTGTTGAGGCTGCTATGTTAATAAGGAGCCAAGGAAGACTAGAAACCACTTTTGCAGAAGCTAATAAAGCTCCAATAAAGAATTAAGATCACTGATCAACACATAGTGACACATGTGGCCAAATGAAGTAAGGCGGTAAATAGTAATCATACAATGATACAGATGCGCGAGCATCATCAGGCTACTGCTGCCTCACAGCACCTCTCCAGAGTAAAAAGCATATAGAATATTAACAACTACACACACACACATACACACACACACACACACAGCAAGTGAATATAAACAAGTACGTGGGAATTAAAGCAATGAATCATATTTACAACATCCTGAAGTGGCAGGACCCTCAGAGCAACAATAACTGTTCACATGATAAAGGGACACGTGAGAGAGTTCTGTGATTCACATTCTGCTTACATGGAGCAAAAGCAGGCCAGCCCGAAAAGTAGAATGAAAGAAAGAAAGACAGAGGTATGTCCCTGGAATACAGTGATTTTGTAAAAATGTCAAGGATTTCAACACTCAGAGCGATGACGGCAAAGTGTGAGCATTTTGTTGGAAATTACAGCCCTTTTCATGTTCAAAGACAGCGTTTTGAGCGGACATAAGACACTTTTCCAAATTCCGCCTGATTTGTGAAGAGCTTTAAGCAGCAGCAGCAGCAGCAGCAGCAGTCAGCTACAGCTTTCCAAGACCAACTTTAAGAGTAGAGGAGAATATTCACACTTTATCCCGGTTAAAACAGTGGATATTGTCAAGAAGAGAAGGGTAATTAAGATGTAGCAAAGGAGAAACTGCCAAGGACAAACGCTCCAAACTAATGTTACTTCAGCCTCTGCGTTAAAAAATATATTTATCTGCATTTTTATAATGGATACAGAGAAAAGAGAGAGGGGTTTGAAGGGCGACAAGCACAGTGAGCAGGCAGTTTAGTTTCAGCACCATGGACAGAGACACTCATATACTACAACTAGACTATATCCGTTTTTTTTTTTTACGCGCCTGTACCACAAATTAAGATGCTTTAATCAGTTTTGTCAAGCCTCTCAGGATCGTTCAGTCTCACTCTTTTCTAAATGGCACAGGGAACGACTCCAGAGGTTTCTAATTCAGTCTCTAAATGTAATCCATCTCTGTGGAGGAGCCGACTGTAGCTCTCTCTCTCTTACAATGTTTAATATCAGTCTTCAACTTTGACGTTCTAAAGGCATCATTTCATTGAGAAGCACCTTGAGAGCTCAGTTGAGGTGTTAGAGCGTCTCTCCCTTAGAGGTTTGCATGCTTATGATTTGCATGTCTTAATCTACAATGCAACACCTTCTAGCACCCGCCCCCGGTTAGCTCGCTGTGGGCTACAACTTTTTGTTTTGTTCTTCACCTACAGTTGTTTTCAGTGTATAAAAGTATGTTGAAACAGCTATTAGGAGTTCTTATTTGCAATGTGCCAGTGAATATACTGACAACTATCACTGTATTACTTCAACACCGAAGAAGATATAAAAACAAGATGATAGTTAGGTCAAGTTCTGGAGACATAAGAACATCTTTTTTTACATGATTTCTCACCAGATTCAAGGACGTTGGACACCAATGTCTCTTTCACATTGACAGTTTCTTTGCTTCACATATTTCCCTTCATAGTTTGAAATCCTCTGATCTGGGCATGCTGACTTGATTTATTTGTTACAATCATTCTTCTCGACTGTTCCTGTTTGTTCGGCCAGGTTGTCTCTGATCTGTTTCTTGTGCTGCTGCTTCGATTTCCCTCCGGGGGATCAATTAAGTTTTATCTTAATTGCCTCAACTGCAGTCTGCAATCTGATAGTCGGGCTTATTTGAATTTATGAAGATGCTTATTGTAGAAGAGATTGATAGATATGGTTTTCTCAGGGCTGATACAGATAACTGATATTTGGAACCAATATACATTTGAAGTAATGAACTTCTTTTTTGCTACATTTTGGGGGCAGAAATTGCTACATAATTGTATGTACTAGCTACTTTGCAGATTCAGTTTTACCAGTGTTGACTGGCTATTACTTGTGACGTGTAATCAATCAGATAGTGTTGTGGACAGGACATTGAGCGAGATCACTGAGTGGTGACTACATACGGAGAAAGGCGGCTCTGTTAGAGCCAAAGAAGCACATGTTTTTTGTCATCTATCGGCAATCACACACACAAAAAAACAGTTCCAATAATCTGATAACTGGCCTCTTCCTTGTTTGGAGGCCCAATTTAAAACAGGAAGTCAATGCATGAATGAGTAAAACTTGTCTGAGACTAAAGAGAATTTTCTAATAATGTTCAAGGAGATTCATTAAGTACATGTCTGGGCTCCCCTCTGGCTCTGTGTCTTGTTGTTCTCCACTTCAAAGAATAGATTCATATTTCAAGTCTGTCCCAAAAGAATGCTCACAAAGCCAAATGTACATTGAAACAGTTTTTTTCTCTGCTGTTTCTTGTGGTCAAACCAAACACAAAGAAATCCCTTTTAAAGCACTTTCATTTGAAGTGGTGAGGGACAAAATCCACAGTCCTCAGCTGTGTTAAAAAAAAAATGCATCCCGAAGTTCAGCAGAAGCTAATATGAGGCTTCGGCAGTAGGAGTTGGACAAAGTGGATATCTTCCAAAGTTGCATTCCTTGTAGTATCAAATGTGTTCTTCGTGTTACTGTCCCTTTCCTGTCGCTCAGTAAGAAAACACCGTCCATGGAAGCACGAAGTGTGAATTTGGCACTGAAAAGGCTTCCGGCTTTGGAAGAAACTCATTTGAGGATTTTTTGTTTTTAACTTGTAATATTAGCTTCAACTAAACTTTAGCAGTCATCTCTGTATAACATGACAGCTGAACAGTTTGTTCACTAACAGTTACAGGATCTCTTTGCAGGAACGATCACAGAGACTCATTTTTTATGTGCATATGGGCTCTTAATTACTGTATTAAGATAAACTTTAATGTGGGTCTATCCTTTAACAAAGCATCAGTCTAACATGTCAGTCATTCACTATCCGCACCGAACATTTGATGGCTTAACTCATGTGAGCTACACGTCATGTACTGCTCTATTCTCCCCTCTCAACCTCGCCGCCTCCCCAGAACCACGCAAGGCACCGAGGTGACAGCACGGCTCTCCTGCTGCTGAACTTTCATTGCACAGCTCAGTGGTGCAACAGATTGGGCCGACAGAGATGCTCTGAGAGTGAAAGGGTTCCCGCAAAGCTGGAACATGCTGTAGCCTGCAGACAAGACACCCGCTGAAAAACACCATCACTTGACCGTGACTTCCTACAACTAAACTGGACAGATTCCAAGTCCGTAAGTTGCTCAACGACCCCCTGGAGCCATGTTTCTTTATATGTGAGTAACAATCCATGATTCTGTCACCCTAAGAGTCCAGACTGTCGTTTAATTATGTAGGTCTATTCTGAACGAATGCTGCAATGATTAATTGGCAAGTCAACTATGAATTTACTCAACTATTTTGATAATTGATTAATCGGTTTGGAGGAATAAAAATTCAAACTTCTCTGAATCCAGTTTCTTAAATGTGAATATTTTCACAATAAACTGATTATCTTTGGGTTGTGGACAAAACAAGACATTTGAGGACAACATCTTGGGATTTGTGAAACACTGATGACATTTTATAGACCATACAACCAATCAGTTAATAAAGAAAAAAACTGACAAAGTATTCAACAATGAAAATTGTCATAGTTGCAGCCCTATTTTGAACTTCATTGTCTATTTCTGTACTACTACATCCATCTTTGGAATATTTTTGGTGAGGAATGCTGCTTGTAGACAATGTGTGATATTGGGCAGAAAAAATAAAATTGACCTCACAAAAATATATATATTCTTACTGGTCTGTGTACGTCTTTCAATCTGATTTGCATAGAGACATGAATTAAAACCAAATCCAAGTTTAATTCTGATTTATAAAGACATAGCACAGTAACGTTCTATATACTTAATGACTGATTTCCAGATAATTAATCATGTCCACACTCTTTCCATCTCTGGAAAACTATTTCAATGAATTTCATAAATCCAATGAGCAGTGGAAACCCTTTAAGTTTAGGACAATAAAAACTCAAACGGACGACACGCAGTCACACGCAGTCCAGCACAGCAAAAACACTCACCTCTACTTTGTTGCAGGGTGCAAACATACAACAACATACAATATACAGTACACCTCCAGATACACTGCATATGAGGGACCAAATAAATATGAACTTACCTGCTACTTTTTCGGGGCAGAGGTAGATCCTTCTGGGGAGAAAAGAGAAAGACAAAAAGGAGAAAGGACGGATTAGTCTGATTAGATGAGCAGGGCTGTGGAGAACAGTGCAATGAACTGTAAGAGGGGATGAAATGTAAATTACCATAATAATTACAGTAATCTCTCATTATAAATGCTGCAAACAACAGTTCAGCTAAAGGCTGACACTTCAAACTAATGAAACTGACTTTCTCATGAAAAACAGGGAATTTAAACATTTACAACTATTCGGCTTTTTGTCATTTTCTAATCAACCTGAAATGTGTTTTATATTCTATAAACTCATAAAATTTCACTCCTGTTGTTCTTATCCTTAAAGCACTGTTGCTTCCTCGTATATAGAACGTGTATGATAATAATGACTTCAAGGACAAACACTGCTCGTGTCTGTTTGTATGCGACATTAACAGATTTCTTGAGTAATAACATGAAATAGCAACACGTTTTCTTTCAAACGCTTGATGCGAGAGTGACCAAACTTTTGAGATTTGAAATGAAACCCAGATTGACAGGCACATATTATTTTACATTTGTTGTCGACAGCATTTATTCTACTGCAAAAAACGGAGTGATTTTCACTAATAACAGAAGAAGGAGACTATACCAGATAGTGTTGACTGTAAAATGTTGTCTTCTTTCATAAATTTAGTGTTAATGGTGAAATCAGTTGAAACAGTGAGTTCAAATAAGTAGAACAAGGAATTTATGATGGAAACTACAGTTTAGGAAAGAATACAGCGTGTTTCAAACTTGACTGTCAAATACTCTCATAATGAAGTTAAAGCAGTGGTGCAGGATGAGATTAATCTACAGCCAGTTTTCTATGTTGATGTCTTAGTGGAAAACAGTTTTGAAAGCCGATCCCTCCTAAGTGCTCAGAGACAGGAACCACCAGGACAAGTGGAGCCAAAGTCAATTTTAAAAAATGTTGCTGCTATATTTATGACAGTGGGACACAACAGCAGGGACCCAGATGTGATTAGGATCTACTGGGATGAATCTGTGTGGTGCTTGTTGCCCATCTATTCCCAATTTGAGCAGCCAAGGTAAGATCAGGTTACCGTCAATATCTATTGTCAGTCTGCGCTGTGCTGCTTATCAGGCTATTTTCTGCTGCCCAGTGGATCTGATAAAAAGATGTTTATCATTGCTTCTTTGCACTCAGGGAAGACCAAACGACACACAGACATGTCCGAGAAATGAAAGGAACCGAAGCGGCAACTCACGCCAGGGTGAGACGTTAAAAACAAACACAAACGTTAGAGGAACATAAGAGGATAAAATATAAAGAGACTGTGATGAGGCTTCCACAAAAAGGATTTCACCCTGTTAGACGAAGGCAGTCCTGAATCTTCTCTCTCTCACACACACGTAGACAGTCCATCTCTTTGTCTTCGTATAAGTAAACAAGCATTACAAAACCCAAACAAAGTCGAACTGATGAAACATGACTTGACAGCTGGAGCTCTCGTCTCCAAACAGTCTCAAAACAAGCTCACTACCCAAACTCACCCGATCTACTTTCCAGCACTGTCAGACGCTCGCACTTGATTTAAATAAAACTATGGGGAGCGAATGAGCATCATAAACCCAACGAGGCTGCAAGGACTCATTGTAACAAGCGAGAACCTGTTTTCCAAAGGCGTGCTGAAGAAATCATAATTATCGCTCACGGGGATTGAACCACTGCAGCAGTTGTTCGGTAATGACATGAATCTAGAAACCTGGCAAATGCTTCTCTCTACAGGCTGGTATATCAAAGGAACGGTTGGATGGTTCTGGAAATATAATCATTGTCTTTCTTTTGTTGAGATAGACACTTCTTGATATTTTGAAATCTCCACAAAAGCACTCCATAAGTGCTCGGACTGGGCGACAAAATCAAATATATCACGATGTTTGACAACTCAAAAATCAACTATCTTCCTCCAGAATTGGCCCAACAAAAAAACATCTCGAGTTTCAGTTCTATTCACCCACGAACAGCGGGTATGCTGCGTGTGGAGGAAGCTTGTCAAATATGTATCCAAACAAAATGAATGTGCATCAAATGACATCGCAACAACCAGACGCACTCACAAGCTTGTACAAAACAACAGAATATGTAGAGTTAAAACACATCATGTGATGGTGACCTGGCAGCATGTCTCAGTTCAGAGGAGAGTGATTACTTTTTTTTCAATGGGAGTGACATCAGCCATCCTAGTGAGCTCTTACTGGGACAGCTAATGAGTTACATCATCTCGGGAGGAAGTGAGCTCGGCCAGGGTGATTCAGAGATAGGCCCAGCAGTCTTATATGTGTGTGTGTGTGTGTGTGCGTGTGTGTGTGTGTGTGTGTGTGTGTGTGTGTGTGTGTGTATGGGGTGATAGGGGTGGCTAATGGATAAAAACCCCACCACCTGCGCCCTCTTACTGTCTCAGTCCGACAGACAGCTACTGTACGTGTTGTTGCCATGTTACTAGTCACTGCAGGGTTTCTCAGAACAATTTCTCCCCTCAGTTCAGTCGACCATGACACCCTGTGAAAGTTCACCGCGGGAGGAAGACTTGAGTCGTATATGTAATGTGGACCTTTCGGGATAGGCAAGGGAAATGTTTAACCGATATTTTCTCAGGGAGTATACTGTTGAGATCATGTCAGCTGCTAACATGAGCAACCTTCAGTGTAATTCAATTCTTAGACATCATGTCAGAATGAAAGGACTGTAGTGCACAAACAGCTGCAAAAAGACTCTCCTTCATTAAAAATATTACATTTATATCTAAATAATTTTACTTTCCTAAAATGTAAAGCAAGCAGTCTTCATTGTAGAAAACTGTCTGATCTCTGACGTGTGCACGACAGACGAGTGAAGCAGGTCTCATCAGTACAGCTAAATTGTAGTATAAACTGTAAGAAAAGCACATGATGTGACACGAGAGTCATAGAACAGCAAACACAGGGCTGGATGATCATTATATGTGATGCTTCACCATTCAAAACCATTTCCTGTCTTCATGATTACATGTTCTTTTGTGTCCTCACACACACACACACACACACACACACACACAATACATATAAAACCACACAACACAAAATCAACACGGCACCATCCAGTTGTTGGAAAATAGGTGGAAATAGTAGAAAGCTGTGATTATGACCCAACCAGCCCAACTACCCCAAACACACAACTTCCATTTCTGCTGTTTTACTGAGGATATGTCACAGTGATGCTAATTTCTAACAAACCTCAACACAAAACAGATTTTGATGCGACATAGCTGAAAACCCCAAAACTAAATCTCAAAGCGGCATTAAATTAGAGGCTTTGGACTTCAAAGGGTGTCTGCACAGACAAACAAACACCTTCTGGGCACATTTAATCCATTATGCACAACCTCCATGCTACAACCACACATCATTCACGTTCTCCTTAGCCGCTATGCTTTTTTTTGCAAATGAAATGGCAGCTTGAAACAGATTAAACAACTATGGGTTGTTTTTTTTCACAACTTTCTTTGTATGACAAGACTAGTGAAGAAAGAGTGTCACACAGCTAGTTCCATGTTTTCTTTTTCTTTTTTTTTCTTTTTCAGTTTATATTTACTCAAGGATGGACCGAAGGCCAACTGGAAAGCGGAGAAAAGAGAAATGTTAATATGCTGCTGCTCTGGGCAGAGTCATGAGGCTTCTGTTGTGTTTCGGCTGCCAAAAGTGACAGCAGATTGGGAGGCAAATGTCACACAGTGCATTCTTCAGTTTAATAGTTTTGAATTCACTGGTCATTACTCTGTCTCATTGATCCACACTCTTGACTTATATTACTTTCTTGTCTCACTGGATCTAGTTTCAAATTTTAACAAGTGCTATTTTTTTTTTTTTTTGCCTTACCTTGTCCATTTTTGTCTGTTTGGGGGAATAAATTGGACTCGAGCTACTACGCTTTACAGCCGTCTGGCATGTTAATTCACGCCCAGTTAAAGTAGTTCAATTATTTGAAGCTATTCCCAAATATATTCTGGCCCAGATCTGTTGCTTTGATGTACTCTTTGCACTCTCGGTACAAAAAACTCTCCTTTCTGAATAATACTGACATCAGAAGGATGTGGTGAGGCAGAACAAAGCGGTGGGCATGGCAGTGAGTGACAGGACTTGGCACAGAGAGCTGGATCTTCTGCAGTGATCACACTCTTATCCCTTGTGCTTAGCATATTGGAAATGGGCACCCTGCCCAGAACAAAATATTGGACAAATTATGCTTGTGTGTGCATGTGTGTGTGTTCGTGCGAGCGAGAGAGAGAGAGAGAGAGAGAGAGTGAGAGAGGCGTACTCCACTCTGGTACTCCTACAACAGAGAGGGGTGAGACACGTCATACTGTCCTGTGTCTGTGTGCGTGAGAGTGCATGACCATATGGGTTATGTGTCAGCGAGCTGCACACACCTACAACTGATCAGGGTGGCGGGATCGTCTTCACTTGAGATGAAGACAACTCATCTTAATGACACACAGACACACACTCTCCTACGGCGGAGTGCAGCCAAATGAAACAGACTGGGTGGTGTCAAAGTCACAATGATTGTAGGTGATCAATTTATTTGTTCTATTTATTGCAAAATGGGGGCTGTTGCAGCAAAGTCCACCATCCTCTGATTGATTTAGATGGTCTAGATGTATGCAGTTAATAACTGAGAGCCAATAATGGCCATGCACTGTACAATCACAAATGAAAATTAGCAAAAATGCCATGTTTGCCTTCTCTGTTAACTGTCCAAAAATAGAAATGAAGAAGAAGAAGCAAGCAAGAAATTCAGGACGAAAACACATCTGCTAAATTAATGTACTGTATCAAAATGTAATTTATTTTTGATGTAATGACGATGACAACCCCTATGCTAAAAGTCATGCCCGCAAAATGATGTACCAGATGTATCATGTGGTGCTGCCAGAGGTGAAAAATGGGGAGACACGTAGTGAAAGGTGTGTGGATGATGGAGGTGACAAAGGTGAAGGAGAACTTAGAGGTGAATAAAAGAGACAGTCATTTTGGAAGTGAGACTTCATGTCTGAAGGGTGAAAGTGAGATGGATCAATCTTGTTAAGCAGTGACTTAAGGCGAGAGACTGTCCACCCCAGAGGGGCGACAGCATCAGTCTTTTTAGCACCTAAATGATGATTGTTGACGTATAAGTGATGCTGTCGAGCTGACAAAGGAGGAAGTCAGGCATCGTTGTTCTACAGCGAGGTTCAACGAAACATCTGACTTTGAAACAGAAGATTGATGTTCATTTTTCCAAACATTTTCCACGATTTAGCTGAAAAAAAAACACACTTAAGGTTTGGGAAACATCTTGGTTTGGGTTCAATTGACTATTTTGTTATTATCATGATTACAAGATAACAACATGTTTCGGGCTCAGACGTGACCTCCTCCTTGATTCATTTGATAGGGATTGGCTGTTTTTTGTTAAATCGCTGATTGAGAAAATTGTGACTGTACTCGATTCTGACATCAATACTGAACAATCTGAATGATACTCAGCCTTAATCATTTTCGGCGTCCCTGACTCATAGATGACTGATAAAGTATCCGTATGAGTCATAAACATGCCATACATGAACACACACAATCCCCTCTCTTCCTCCCTCCCCTGTCTCTGGTGTGAAAGTAGATCAGGGCAGTAAAGGGATCCACATATTGTAATAGCCACTTAAATGGGGTCTACTGTAGCCCACAGCTGCTGCCTGCCTCAGGTCTACGCTGCCCCCCCCTCCTGGCCTCCAGTCCTTTCAGCCCGTCCTGCTGCTGGTGGTTGGTCTTCCTCCCTGAGGGCACACAGGGCTGTTAGGCCACCATTAGTCCTGCTAATGGGCCTGACAACTGCGCCACATCCTCAGCATTTAGACCTCCTCTGTCTGAGATATGGATATCGACCACTTGAATGGAAATGGAGAGTATGGGCAGGGGGTGGGAGTCAATTTGATATGTACATATAGGCATGACTGCGATGCACAAACACACACACATAGATGCTCATTGTAGCCACAATACAGTCAACCGAATAGATGGACTAACATTTAAGTGCACTCAGCACAACTAAAATCAGAAGTTTGATCCACCAGTGAGCTCCTTGTAAGTGAATGTGCCCTTTCATGTGTGTATTTGTGGAGGTGTGTGTGTTTCTGCATTACATTTAAACCTTTATGTTCAAATTGTCTCCTGTCTCCCTGCCAGACTGCCCCTCGTTCTCAATGTTCACTGAAGGCGTTGATATCTGGGTCGATATATTAGCTTCAATTAACTTCTGAGAAAAGACTCCTGAGCTCAGCAGTGCGACTGAAATATCTTCTAATTCAAACACTTCACTTCACCACCTTGTTTCACTTTTCCATTGCCCAAAGCCCAACAGAACCAATGAAATGTTTGAGACTTCTGCCTGATATGAGCAACATGTTTGTGTAAGAACTCAGGAACTCTCCACAGAAGCTTATTAAAAGAGCTGAAAGAACTGAAACAATTAGTTGCTACAGTTGTTCAGCTCTCAGAACTTGTCAAGATTTTTATTTTTATTTTTTTTTACAATTCATAGAATAACAATTAATCAGTCAATCAAAAAATTAACAGTTAAATGCATAACAACAACTTTCAAGTGGTTTTGAAATAGGGCTGGGACGACGTGTCAACGTAGTCGATGTAATCGAAGACATAAATTTGTCTACATGAATAGTTTGCGATGACGCATCGTCCCAAACAACCAAGAGAGTAGGCGAATATCCAGAAGTGGTAGGACCAGTGGAGGCTGAGAATATCAACCCTTCGCTAGCCCCATTGAATGCCCATTCATTTGTGATTTTTTTGAAATCCCATAACTTAACATAACATCTATCCTGTGCTGACATGTAGCTTCTGTATTTTCTACATAAACAGTACAAGGCAATTACAGGCTCAACTACCTCATACGTAACGTTCGGGTCCCGTAAAAAGAATTTTTAGCATGTGCGATTGTAGGGAAGCTAACGCTGACATAATTATGCCCGCGTCTTTCAGTCGCACAGTAGGGAAACAACCGTACTGTCTGGACAAGACGCTAGCATACAATCTGAAGAGAAAGCCGGGGTTTAAGGTATGTTGAGCAAACTTACCAGAACAAAATCAATGGAGTCTATTCTTCCATTTCTTTTAGGTCTATGCAAACAACTATGCTACTAGATTAACTCTTCCCACTCGTCCCACTCCAGTCCAGTGGTGGCGGTTATGCACCAGAACGCTAGTCGCCAACTGCTGTAGACTCCATAGTTTAAAATGGAAGAAAAAGAGTTCAATCAACAACTATGGTGGCGGCATGCAGCAACAGCAGAACGAGCACTGAGGAGCAACAAATAGCAAAAAAAGTAATGTGAAATAATGGGTAACTGAAAAAATAATTGTTAGATCAATCGAAAATTTAATCGTTAGATTAGTTGACTAATCGAAAAAATAATCGCTAGATTGATCGCTTGAAAAATAATCATTTGGGACAGCTCTATTATGAAGTAGTCTCAATTGCCAACAGTGCCAACGGTCATCGACTACTGAGCGCTATACCATCGTGACATTCTGATTTAAAAGACTCTCCACTGGAGAGCACAAAAGAGTATTGTGTCTTCTCAGAGTTTCTGTAAGGTGGGAATTGTTGTGACATGTAGAACTAAAAATGAAAAGAAGTTTGTTGCTGCTCAATGGACTAACGTTACTAATATTCTGTTTTTTTAAAACCAGCTCAGTTGGGCAAACCTCAGATGCTCGGATAAATCGGAGGCAAACGGTGCCGTTGTTACTTCGCTTAGCTTCTTCTGTGTAGCTAGCTGGCTAACAGTGTTTCAAGAGACTGAACACAGCTATGCTACAGACATGTGGTGCAGAGATAAAGACCCTTTGAAGCCTGGCACTGGAATAGATGTCAGTGGTGACAGGAGTGGGAAACGGTGGGAAACAACATATGGTGGAGTGCTGAGGATTTAATGTAAGGGCATTTTGCAGACATTTTGTCCAAAGCGACTTACAGTTATTCATATATACATTCATACACTGATGGCGGTGGCTGCCATGCAAGGTGCCAACCAGCACCAGGAGGAGTTTGGGGCTCAGTATCTTGCCCAAGGACACTTCGAAATGCAGACCAGGGGTGACAAACCAGTGAATTGAGTGATGAATTCAATTGAGTTTCAGTCATTTTACAATATAAGCACACTAGCCAGATCAATATCTGGACACAAGACACAAGGGTGTGGAAAAACTGTCACTTTTGTCCATCAGCTTTCAGATTTGTCTCAAACTGGTTTTGTTAGTCGTCTTTAATTTTCAAACTGAATACACTGGGTTTGAGACTGGTGGAACCTGGATCATCAACTGTCTCTATTTTCTGGCATTTTATAGATAAAATGATGACTCTAGACAATTATTGTTAGTTGGAAATAAGTATAGAGGTCCTGCCTCTCCCTGCACTTTTAACAGGCAACAATTGTCAAAACCCTCAATCTAAATGTCACTGTGACACAGCCGAGGGCAAATCTGTAGCAAACAGTTTGATAATTACAGACCAACAAAGGTAGAGCTGTTGGTAGAGGGAGCAGATAGTCTTGTATTCCTGAAAAATTAAATTGACTTAAGTCATTTATCAGAACATCTTTAATTTAGTGTCTGCTTTAATCCAGCGGGCTGTACAACAGAAGCCCAGCACCTTTAAGAGAGGAAACTCTCTGCTACGCACAACCAGGTGAACATCATTTGTGCAGGAAGTCGTCCAATTTCACTTGTTCACTTTATTTTAGAAAAGATGAGCAATCAATAGAGTATATAACCTTAGCACAATGTGAAGCAGAGTACCTTTGCTGTAAACTAATTCACATGGAAGCAGATGAAGGACTGGCAGACAATGGCCCTGCGTAGAAAGCTTTGCCAGCCTCTCATGATTAATTTCACGCAAGCTCCCAACCACATGCAAGAAAGCTTCGAAGGAAGCTTTTACCGGTGCCTTCTAATGTCTGTTGTAATGTACAAGATAAGTGACGAGTCTACATCACGCAAATGTAACAGAATCATCTACTCAGCCTCTTTAAGTAGCACAGACTCAATGTATGGCCTGTTATTGTAGACTCGTGTACACATCATAGTGAATCTAAAACATTATAAACAGGTCTGTCACCCACTTACTGGTGCTTTTGTATCATTTCATTTGTCCAAAAAAGAGGGTTTTTTTGATTCATTGAGAGTTTCTCATTGTTAGCACATCATGTTGATATTGCAAGATTTGCCAGAACAGACGTACTGTGATAGTTTTCCATGTCAACAACTGCTAAATTAATCCACACGTTCGACTGAAACCTAAAAGTGTGACATGTTTTTGAGGTGTTGAAGATCTCTTTCATACCACACATAGATACATGTTTAGGAGGGTGTGTATATTAAATTAGGTCAAGGTACAACTGATAACATTTGCTATATTTATTTACCTATATTAAGATATGAATTATATAAAGTCTTTAAAGATTTTGTGTGAGCAAGGGTTGAAAAGTGGTGTAGATATGAGGGCTGAGATAAAAAAGAACAACCTTTTAATAGTATTCATCGTATGCGATTAATTAGACAATAGAGAGGTGAAGTCAAGCCCTGTGTGGTCTGTGTCTTGTAGAGCCGGTCCTGTATGTTAGCTAACTCACAGAGCTGACTGACCTTCCTCTGACATAATATATAACTGCAGCTGTCAATACAGACAGATTCACTGTGATTTTTAACATTTCTTCAATACTTTTTCTGTGAGGTGTTGGCCACAGTGTGGTTCACTATGTGAACAAAACTAAATGATATTTTAGTAACTTTAGGACAAACAGTGACTTTCTTGACTTGTATGTTCATGTTTTAAATAGACAGTCTCTCCACAATGACTGTGTACCATAAAATAAGGCAAATAAGACAAAGTGATCGATGTTTGCTAACCTGTCCTGTCCATCAAACCTGTTACATTCTGATTCCGCAGTATATGCTGATCACATCTATTATCTAATGAACAATAACAGTTCCTGTGCATGTTGTCTGCTGTTTGTCTAAGTTTACAGTGTAATGCACCCGTTAGGTTCACATTTTGTCATAATTTCCAGTCAGCTGGAGGTGCTAATTTGGTAGTTAAGGTAAAACATTTCTCACAAATAATACTGGGGACAAATCTGTTAATTTCAAAAACGTGGTGGAGGAGTGTCCGGGGTGTAAAATATATCTAAAAAGACACGTGTCTGTGGGTTCTTATTAGATATCGCTTGACAAAGTGTTAAACCTTCGTCAAGTGTGCAGTTTTAATGAGATCGTGTGATTAAAAAGTTCTCACCTGCAGCCTCCGTCTTCGGATGATCCCAGAATCATCCATGGCGCGTGTGCGCGGGTTCACACCTGTCGGAGGGTCTCGTGGCTCCTGTGGTTTCCAGGTGACGGGAGGAGGGGGAGGAGGAGTAGGGGGGGCCGAGCGAACGAGCCCCGCTCTCGCGTGACTTTCAGCGAGCCAGCACCGCTTGTGGATTCACGACTGAACAGCAATGCCCGCCGGAGACGCTTCTAACATCGTCCAGCAGCTGACGGCGGCTAATGTTTAACACGATCATATACGATACGAAACAGGAAACGCTGAGAGGCGAGCGGTGTCCTATCTCAAACGTAAACTACTCTCATCAAATGTGACAAAAGTGTTGGAAAAGTGCAGCTCCTGTGCTTCGACCCCAGACAGCCAGCATCCCCAGACTGGCAGGGACTCCTGACTGGGCTGCTCTTTGCTGGGATCTGCTGAATAAGCGAGCGGCTGCGCGGTGGGATCAACTGGAGTCCAGCTGAGAGGCGGAGAGGAAGATGAAACCCCCCGACCAGCCCAGACGGTTATCACACCACAGATTAGATAAACAACACAAGTTTGCACACATCCTCAAAAACAACCCCCCCCCCCCCTTATGAACTACAAGCACCAGGAGCAGCTGAAGTCAATCAGATCGGCTGCTGTCATCCTCCCTAAAAAAAAAAGAAAAGAAAAAAAGATGCATCTATCGTCCTGTCTCTGCTGCGATCCGCTACATGTCACAGCAGTCCACGTTCAAACAGTCCGCGTACTGAGAAGGCACCGGTGCATTCACGTACACCGAGTTGACTGCATGCATATTGGCTGCACAACTACAAATATGGATTACACGACACGTCCAGGAGCTGTCACAGCTTCTGTGCATGTCATTAAAAAAAATGGGGGGGAGAAGAAAAAAAGCGAGGCGAGATGAATGAGAATCTGGAGCCACAGATACGTCCGGTCATCTGCTGAGGAGACACATCGGCAGTGAAAAGCAGGTTGATCACTTCACGTTTCGTCCTCCTGAAGGCAGATCTGTCCGTGTTTCTCTCTCTGTCGCTCTCACGTACGAGGTGTGTTCACGCTCATCTTCTCTGCTGTACCGTTGCTTTTCTCAAAAAAAAAATAAATTATGTGTGGTTGCTACACAGCCTCCATCCTCAGCTCCTACCACCCACTTCCTACTACCAAGCGACGTTTAACCCTTCGGCGACCAGAAGCTTGGTCTGCAAGCTATATCAGCCTGGAGAGTGGGCTTTATACACAAGGGAAGTGTATCTGACATAATTCAGCTTTACATACATTTCAAAGCATAAAAAAAAATAATAATAACAAGTAGGATTGTACAAAATGCCAAAAAGTTTGATCATTGTACCTCAGCTTATTAGCGTTATTTACATAATGTTCAATAATAGTTCATTAAGCATTCCTTCAACCAAAAGGATGTAATTCCTTGAAAGGAGCCCTATGTAAGAATTGATCACCTGTCAAATTCAAAATTAAAACAAATGTCACCAGAATGACAGCTAACAGCTGCTAACTGTGGTTGCCGTTTGCTAGTTAGCCCAGTTAGCTGTGCAGCTAGCCCAGTTAGCTGTGCAGCTAGCAATTCGGGCTGTGAGCTCTGGATGAGGGGAGTGTTTTTGTTTACACCGCTAGCACAGGAGCTGTGGACAGGGATGGGCCGGGGCTAGCTGGTTAGCATGATGTCTCTGGAACACAGTACAAAGACATTATAATGTCAAAATTGTTCAAGGTGCTGTATCGTAGGCAGCTGGATGTGTTTCAGCTACTTGTTTCATATGAGAGGTGAAACGTCTTCAAGAAACTGAAACATGTCCAGTTGCCTGCGATACAGCACCTAGAATTACCATGGGGACGCCGTGACATTCCGACACACCTCCATTGCGACACCCCTCCATTCCGACACACCGCTGTTCCGACCCTCCCCCCAAAACACTGCTGTTCCGAAATTAAACACCGCTATCCGTGGTGCTGACATCCCCACTTCCAGCCGCCCACACATTTCTGAAGTGGGTTAAGGTAAGGGTTAGTTCGGAGTGGGGGGGTTTCGGAATGGAGGGGTTTCCCCAATAGACTTTTCGGAATAGCGGGGTCTTTGAAAAAAGAGGGAAACCCCGCCATTACAATGAATTGAAGTCTATGTTCGGAACAGCGGGGTTTCGGAAAGGCGGGGTGTAACCAATTACCATGACCTGGATGACTGGGAACCTTTATCGTGCTTTACATTCTCTCAATGCTTTTAGTTATGTTTTAAATGATTTTATCTAAAATTCGTACATTTAGCCTCTTTAAAGTAGCTCTGTGGAACTTCTGTGTTGTGCTGGAAGCCTGTTGTTAGTTTATGTTAGCAGACTCTGTTTCTAAACTAACGTTAGCTACTGTTGCTCTCTGTTAGCAGAGCAGGGCACTCAAAATGTGTACAAAGTCACACACAGTGAAACTCCATAGTCCATATGACAACATATTTAAAACTGAGGTTCGGTGATATGATGTTGAGCTGAAACCATTATTTGATTAGTTGATAAGTCAAAGGACCAAACCCCCCCCCCCCCCCCCCCCCCCCCCCCCCAAAAAAAAAACACCAACTGTTCTGATCCATTATTAATTTTGGTCATTTTGCAAGCAAAGATAGTTGAAAAATGTGACACATTCTCAAGGTTCAGCTTCTTAAATCTAAGTTTTACCATGTCACATAAAAAAAGTTGATTGAATATCAGGATTTGGGATTTTTCGTCAGTAGGACTGAAAACATCATCTTGGGCTCTGTGAAGCTGTGTTAGCATTTATGACTAGTCAAAGACCAAGCAAGTCATCAATTCATGGAAAAAATAATTGTCAGATAAAACAATAATGAAAAATATTTTAGTTGCATCCCTGATACTCCATATGATACTATCACTAACAGTTCTTAAATTAGTCCTCCAGAAAGATTATCAAGATTAGAACAGTGGCTAACAATTATTCTGCTCATAGATTGCTGTAACTTCTAATTTCTCAATTCACTGATCAGTTGTTTGGTCAATAGCAGTCTGTTTGTCCTCAATGGGACAACTGGGACACGTTTAGCAGAGATAGTACATAAATACAACGCAAAACCAAAAACATGTAAATACACAGTAAAAATGCTCAGTGAATAAAATATATTACTGAAACATTATGCAAATACCTTTTCCTCCTAGAGTTTAGACATTATAAATTCGTGTTTGAATCTACTTAGTTTGTTTGTTTTTAGCTAATGGCAGTCTGAGGAGGTTTCCAGGTGGCAGAAACTGAGACAGTTGAGGTTAAGGATGGGAACAATCAGACAGGATGGGTTCTGTTTTCTTATATAACTAATTGTTGCAAAGATCTTGCAGAGTTTCCTGTGCAGCGCCAGTTACTTTGCTGCAGACACTTACCATCTAGTTGAGTACATTTTTGTGGTTGATCTTCAGAGACTGATCATGATTTCCTGGAACTAAAGATGACGTCTTCAATATGCTTGTTTTGTCTGATCAACCGTCCCAAACTACGTAAGTCCTAAACAGGAATGGGTCAAACATAATTTCTTCCGTTTGGACGATGATAAGATAATTTTCTCAAGATTTTGAGAGGACAGTCAACAGGAACAATGACACAAGTTAGCCTTTGAATCTCCCAAACCAACCCTACAGACCCGTGTGTATGTTATGCTCTTATGTTTGTTATGGAATAACATTTGCTATTACAAGAAAATGACATAAGTGGTGATCCGAGAAAACAAATAAGATTCTACATGTGAGGACAGAAAAACTCAGGAAATATATGTTGACCATGACCATTTAGAGATTCTGTACAAAAACCCAAAGTTATGCTATAAAACAGAGAAAATTCTCCCTGGTTGGGGAGTTGAACAGGGGAATGGTTCTCACGTTTGCTTGAGCACTGACTTAAACAATTACTTGATTTTTAATCAGGTGTGTGTTGAAACTCACAGACAGCACTCTCCATGGGGCTGACTTATCCTGCTATTTGGCACCCAACCTAATATGACTCCATTACCTTTGCAGAGTGTTTGCAGTTGCTTTATCAAAATGTGTTTATGCTGCCCGTGGACTGTACATGTGCCTGGCACACGAAAATGGACGTTGTCTAAGCAAATTAGCAGTCAGCACAGCATGCCGTCATGCTTCCATTGCTATTCCAATGAAAAATGGCATCAAGCACGATGCATTATTCAACATTCACACCTGTCACACATGGGATTCACTGCAACATAACATTTCACAGCTCCTCTCCCTTCAGTTACTTGTATCCCTGATCCAAATGTTAATGAATGAACGCTGGCATGGAAACAAATTCCCTCTATGGTGATTTGAAAGAGAAAGATCTTGAATGCTGTTGACATATTAACTGGAACTGCACATCCTCTGCACATCTAATGTCTGTACAAACTGCCTTGTTCAGTCCCCACTGAGTCTGCCAACACATGTAGACGTATCGTCAATAAAATTAATGGATTCCCTGATCAATACTAAAGGAAAGTGGCCACTGAGCTGTAGTAATCACAGATTATACTGAAACATCTCAGGACAAAGTCCACCACAGTGTTCACACAATGTGTTGTCTGTATGATGTTTCGCTGTTAAACATTTTCACAAGACGGAAAGCGAGAAAAAGAAGTGTTGGTCAAAGGTGGCTGCTGGAGTAGATCAATGTGGAGAGAGAAAAACAAAGGAGGGTTGGGCAGCTGGTCCGGCTCAAGCGCCATGACGGAGGGAGACGAGAGGGAGACTTAGTGGCTTTTAGCATTGTGGCCCTCGTGTGGTTCCTCATCTCTCTGAGCAGACGAAGCTGGCAGGCTTTAGTCCCTCTCACCCTGAGATTTACTGCTGGCAGATCACTCTGGGTTCAGCCTCAGCCCCCCCACCACCACTTCAAGTCGTCACCCTCAACCGCACATATGCACAAGAAGAGGCCCCTCATCTAATGATGTAAAAGTTCCATATGGATGTAGAAAAGAAGCCCAGGAGCTGCAGGGATTATTGTCACTACAAATTAATCTGCCGATTTTTTTTTTTTTTATGTAAATCGATTCATCTCTTAATCTATTAAATGTCAATCAATTGTGGATAAATGACAGTTACAATTTTCCAAAGCGAGGTTTTGAAATTGCCTGTTTCGTCAAATCAAAAGTCCCAAACGTTATATGACAAAAAAAAAAACAGGAAAGTCCACATTTGAGAAGCTGGACCAGCAAACTGTTTGCATTGTCTGCTTAAAAATGACTGAAACTATCACTTTATTATTATAAAAAATATTATTATTAATATGATTTGTTAATTTTATGACAGTGATGATTATTATTGATCATCATAGTTCATTGTATGTTAATCTAGAACTAACTGATGACTAGCCCTTTCAGCTCTATGGTTCATTATTATTAATTGATATACAATATTAACATAATGCTAATTAGGACGTGCTTATATTTGGGTATCAATACAGGCTTTTAGATATATATAAATCATCTTTATTTTGGCACTTTTCTAGTCTTAAAGCTTCTGAAATGAATCCAAACCTCCTACATGCAATCTGGAATGCTTTCCAGATGGCAAAGCTTTAAAAAGGGCGTTAACAACATGTGTGGGATCATTGATTGCATTTTTGAGGACTTGTTTAGCATCATATTAAAGCTGCGTAAGAGATCTCTGAGATGATTTTAGAACAAAGGGTAAAAAGGGGAAACAGAAATGGCTTTAAGTAGACAGTACAGAGGATGCTGAGCCTGTGTTGCGAATGGCATCATGAAAACTCAATCATCAAACACTGTGCTCACGTATTAGTATAGTAAGTTTACTATATTTAGTGTTAGTTTGATCAAGGCATGGTATGCACAAGAGACGGAAGAGACGATCTAAATGGAAGCATCATTGGCCAAAATATCCCAACTTTAAGTCTCTAGTAGTAAAATATCCCTATTTTGAAACACATCAATTCTGAATAGTTAGAACTGTTTCGAAGCTCATTTTTCACAGTAACGATGACGATGTACCACATCTACAGTGCCCATGTTGCCCTACCACCCCCACAAGTAAACTAACTTACACTGTTGAACTCGGCTGACGGTACACAAAACCTTTTTGTGTTTATCTTTTCATTAAATTCTAAATCTTTATGTTCTCAGTGTTGGATTGTTTTCCATGTGGTATCGAAAATGGTATGAAATATCGATATGTTGTGTCTAAAATAGATATTCCAGCATTTTACTCAATAACGAGCAGAGTCAAAGATTTTGGAGATTGACTCCCATGATGCAACTCAACAACGTCTTTCACGCGACTCCCACAGCCTCCTCAAAGCTAATTTTTAACACTGACACTGGATGAAAGACTTTAGACCTCAAGCTCAAACTGAGATATATACAAGAAAAAACTGACTGAGTACCAATCTGAGTGGAATAAACCGAGACTTGGGTCAAAAGGATGTAAGGATGCGTGTTTTAACATAAGATGATAATTTAAGTACTGTTGCATATATTTAATCTATAAATTATCCACTGCAGCTGTCCTTGAAGAGAATTCAAACAAGTATGCTTGAATTATTTTAATAACGCTACACTAAATCCAGTTAGTAAAATCATATGTATCAGTGTCTGATAATCAATGTCCACCCTGCCCATAATGGGCTGGATGAACATGGTGTAATGTTGCATATCAAACACGTCGGCTTTGGCCTTTTCAAAGCTCACACTGATCTGATCCTAAAGAAAGTATTTGAATAAACTGGTACCACATGTGCGCTGGTGTCAGCAGGTGAAAAATGATGTTTCTCGAGGTGACCCAGTTACCAGCTTGTCTGACTTCCCTAGCACATTTAGCCTGTGCTGCTTTTCTTATTAATATTAAATAATTAATGAATGCACATGAATTTTACATCTTTTTTGTTCATTAGGTGCTGTGAGATTTGGCGAGGGAAGGGGAGGGGAGGAGGCAGTGGTGGAGAGAGAAACCTTACGAGGCGCAGTGTTAACACACAAAGACTTTTCTTCCTATTGCGCCGTGCAAAACCAAAAAAAAAAAAGCTCTCAAAAATGATGTCACCCTTTTTCAGAGGATGCCCCGAGGGAGGTCACATGGGGTCAGCTCTCGGCAGCCAAAAGCTTGGCAGGGCTGGGATTTGGAATACGCCAGCCGCTTGTGCGATCCCATTTCCCGTCCTAGTAAGCCGGTCTCACAAGAGCCACGTCAGCTCACATCTCTTCATAGACTGCAAGAGCCTCCCCCTGTATCACATCTGCTCTGTGTGAGTGTGTGTGTGTGTGTGTGTGTGTGTGATTGTGTGATTGTGTGTATGTTGCTGGTTAATAAAAAGAGTCAGCATTCCCTCCACTGACACTAACTGTAGCATGTTACATTATTTTAAGTGAAGTCTAGTGATTTATCACATCAACCACTGTGTGCAGGTGCTTTCAGAACAAACAGAGTATAATACATTGCTGCAGGGTTGACATATGTTTGTAGGCTATCCCAGTTAGTTACTTATACCCTGGTTCCATCTATAGAAAGTCTATGAGGTTTTTCAATTAGATTTTGGATTATTGCAGGAAATAGGCTCCATGGCAAACACAATTTTATGATTACACGTTTGTTGTTAATGATTTTTGAAGCGTAAATGCAATTGGCAGAAGTAAAAAAAAAGTTCAGTTCAAAAAAATGCTTTAAACAAACTACATTAGGGTCACATGACTTGTTGCCTACAGATGGAGAAAGGCAGCTGCATCAGACCCAAAGTAGAACATTCCTAAATGAATTTATTTTATTGGTAATCTGGCAAAAAAAAAATACAGATACCAAAAAATGCCAGATATCAGATCTGATTATCTAATCTGAAGTCACAAAATAGAGAAAAGTGCACAATGTCCTGCAGCCCAGCATGACGTCTTGAAATGTTTTTGGTTTTTTCTTAAAAAATCAAAAGATATGTAATTCACGGTCATAGAACATTCAGAAAACAAGAGAAATATTAGACCGCGGGACCAAGTAATCAGTCGTCACAATCATTGCAATCATTAAAATGTTCTTTCAACTGACGAATCCAGAGATAACTTTTGTCAGGCTGGAGGCTGAAGGCTGCGTCTGCTAATTCATACGTACCTCATTTATTATGAGTGTGCCCCCCTAAAAGTGCATTTAAAAAATCCCCCAATAATGAGTCCGTCTGATTCAGCAGAATACGACATAAAACCTCACAAAACGATCATGTTAAGATATTCAAAGCGTACCAGCAACAGTGCTTCCTTCAACATAATAACATATTTTCTATTTTTGTCTCCTGCTGTCTTGATAATTCACACAGGAAGGTGTTGGGTGACATCTCTACTATAGCTGCTGCTAATTGGCATTTAACCTAAAAAGTATATAGTTTAGCAGGGTTTCCATTGTTCAATGTGGGTTTTAAATACCAGCTCAATGTCACGTACATGCTGCGCGATTCTATCAGGGATATGATACAACCGTGTTCTCAGCAGCCATGATTCACACTCTGTAAAGCCTTTATCACAGCCCACAATATGACTCTCTCCTCTGCAGGTGAAGCACGCTAAGATGTCAAAGTGTCTGCTCTGGAAAAGGTCTATTTTGTACCGTAATTACCGCACAGCTACTTCCTCTTAAGTACAGTATTCAGAGAATCACGTATGAGTCAACACTTTACTCGATCTCTGTCCCCTGTGTTCAAGACTTGCCCACGCATCTTTTTATCCCCAAACTCCCCACTTACATTTCCCTTTAATCATTTTCACCTCCACCCATCTTCATCCTCATCTATCCGTATACCTCTCTCCTTCCTTAACCTGCAAATCTGCCTCCTCAAAACCCCGACACCTCCTTTCTCCTGTTCTCTCAGCTCCCACCTTCTCGTCATTCCTCGCCCCGTCTGTGCAGAAGTGGGTCACAGACTACAGCTGTGCTAAAAGCCTAGTCTGGGATGAAGAGGAGCTTCTCTAAATAAAACACTATATGATCGGCACGTCTCTGGGGCGCCTCATCATACATACATAAACCTAACAAAGATGGAGAGAAGAGGGGAAGGAGTTCGTGAGGGAAGAGATAATGTACATGCAGCTTGATTAGTTAAGTGGGTTTCTGGCCTCGTTGTCTCTGTAAAGATAGAAAGCAATTTCCTGCTCGCACTTATTATATATACATTTATTATACATCAGAGCTTTTCATCACAAACGAATGTTTTGATGGAAGCACTCAAAAGATAGTTTGTCATACTCATGAAGTCTGATGCGATCTACTTCTGATCTTTATAGGATAAAGTACGTACTATGAAGTGCTGTGTACGTGAAGGACGGCATTTTGTCAAGTACTTCACCTAGAGGCAAAGATCATTCTTCACTCTGCAATGACTCTGTGTTGAATGTAGGTGCCTAATTGTCGCTTCTGTCAGCTGGCAAACAACAGAAAATTGCCTAAAAGCTGCTTTGTGGTGGGACGCCGGGGTCTCGACACAGAACAGACCCCATTCATTTCTGCTTTCCATAACATTGTAAAGTAGGATGCTTTTCAACATTTCCCAGGGAACAACGCATCCATGTTGGTGAAAACAATCAGACATGTCAAGGTGGCCGGTATCTATGAGTGACTACAATTTGATGCGGATCGTAGAGCTGATGATCGTTTATTGTGGTTAAGCAGTTATGGCTGTTTCAACATTTAGGTTGATACGGGCCATGAAGATTTGGATTTTGGATAAGACTTCTGAATTGAATGAAAAGGGACTGTTGGGTCTTGGTGGAGGTATGTGCCCCACTAACTCAGTCTAGTTAATAGCTGTTTTGTAATTCTTGATCTGTGATAGTTTGCTATAACCAGGCTATCCACTGCCCTAGCAGCGATGCAGCTCCTAATATGCTAGAAAATGGTTTGGTAAAGTGTCCTGGTGACTCTGGTGATGCTCTGACTTTACTCTTGCACCACCAGCAGGCTCTGTGTGAACGGACCGATTTACAACAATTTGGTAACTACATTCATTCTGTTTTTGAAACTTTATGGGATTAATGTATTTATTATCATCAAAAATGCATTCCTTTGGTACCTTTGGTGTAACCCCTCTTTGTGGTATCTGTTCTGATTTGTGATCACTATCAGTGAATTTGTTGATATTTTTACTGTTGCCTCTGGTGAAAACTGAAAAAAAAAACAACTCTGTCTCTACCTTTCATTGGAAGTGTGTTCAGCATTGCCACATAGTTGTGCGCTGACACAAATAGTAAGGGCACAAAGCTGAATTCACAATGTAAGTTTTCTTTAATCTATGACAGAATACTTTAAAGTCTCTCTTGTCGGGATTCTGACAATAATTGTATGTTGTTTATTACATGACACAGTAATATATTTTCTTACGTTTGAGATCGGCTGGTGTGATTGAACATCTGGGTCAACATTTCAGACTGATGTTTTATGTTTGACTTTCTTCCACCAAGTCAAACCACTATGCTGTCTCTGTGTTGTTTGAGTTGAACTATATTATGGGCTGTTGAATGCACAAAAGTCACCACACTGGGGGCAACATATAAACCTTTGGGTAAGCTGCAATCTGCTGCCGTTGTGTGTTGGTGTGCTGTATGTACTTGTCTACAAGAAAGACCTCATGAGAAGCCTGCAGATTTATTGACTCTAACGCCCTCTAGTGTAACTGAAAGCTGTCCCGTTTGAAATCAGGCACCAATGCACCACCATGAAAACACTGGTAACTGCTTCAAAAACAGTCCTTCTCTCGTTCTACTGCAAGTCCTCCACTTCTGTACTGACTTCTTTTAAAAATGATTTTTTAAAATGGGCCACCATATGTTGAAGGGGCCAAGAGGAAAAATGTCAGGTCACCTGAGATCTCCACAAGGATAATTTAATGTGTACACATGAGTTTACACCGCTGGGCCACAGAAATGAAGCAGCTTTAAATCAGACAGCTGCATTTGGACCAGAAGCTGTGGGAATATACATACTGCATGTGGCCCATTGCGTGAATTATAATTATAAAAGTGATGACTGATGAGGTAATTGCTGAATGATCTTTAAATCTGTATCCTGGAAGATTCGATGTTAAGGACTCACTGAGGGAGCCGGCGTGAAATGCCAAGCAGAAATTTCTGCAGTCTAATGGAGAAATCCTCAAAGGTCACTGAAACAGATGATGGCATTTACAAAATACATTTTGCCATCTGATATGTTTAATAAGTGCAGATCAATCCTGGATTTTCTATTGAATGTTACATAATCAGCAGCAAAATCTTGACTTCTAAGCTACAAGTTTTTAATATTGCACAATAAATAGTTTTTGGAAAAAACAAAACAAAACAAAAACAATAATTATATCAGAACAATTAACTCCAATATGCCAGTAATATTTATTTCTTGTAATTTTCCTGTAACATAGTTCAAGCATCTTGTAACACAGCAACTGTATCGCTGCCACACATTCATTCATGAGAGCTTTCTGTGTCAGTAGTGGAAAAGAACCAGCTCAATCCAATTAGCACAATTAAAGAGACGCCATTAAAAGAAACTGGGACTACGTGTAACAACCTCAGGGATTACAGACCTGCTGACCCCCGGTGACCTGGGACACAGTGTGCAGGAGTTGTCCTTAGTGCTGGAGTCACAGCCGACAGTGCGAATCAATGTTTTTTTTAAGGGGGTGGAATACAATTACAGACACTATTTTTTATTGTTGGTTTTGATGTGAGGCGCCTTATTGTTAAATGTGTGTCTTTGTTATAATGTTGTGGTTGTTTCTGTTTTTACAACTGCCACAGACACAAAATGAATTTCAGAAAAGGAAAAATGTAGTTGAACAAATGAAGGAAAACAAAATGACTTTCTGATTTAAGTTTTAACACTTGCTGGAAACGATAATACAAATTCTGTAGCTAAAGACTAATAGTCAAATAAACACAGGGATATTTTATAAAAAACGGACGTAAGGAGCAACTTGTCACATTTAAGAAGCTTGAACCAGAACATGTTTTTGCATTTTGGCATAGTAAATATCTTAAACCACGGATCTGTTATCTAAACTGCTGATTAATTAGCTGACAACATAACCATTGTATCGGCTCTAGTCTGTTAATATGAGGAATGCCTGTTTTTTTTTGTCTAAATGTAGTAACACACAGCATTTGCGATATATAACACTGTGAGAAAACTGCGAGCAGAATATTAACATGCGCTTTGAAGATATTCTAGATAGAAATGTCTGAAACTGTTAGCTAACATGTCAGTATAAAGAGAAATAATCTAAACTTTAATGACAAACTATGCCCAATTAATAATCTAATTAGAAAACTACTTGGTGAACTCACAGCATGCTATTTTGAACTTAGAGGTTGAGTTTTATTGTATAATTGGCTCATACTGTTTCTTAATCAGATGTACTGGATCTTTGATTGATCATCTTCTTACGCTGTTATCTCATCTAAGGGAATGAGCTGTAGGTGAACAATACAGAACAGACTATCCAGTCTGCTGGGACTCATTCTGGCACCTCCTCTGGTCTCACTTACAGCCCGTAATCAATGGAAAAACATATGTGCTGCCAAATATTAGCTTCACCTCATGCGCTGCTTGTCTGATAAGAATGGGCAGTTTCTTTTGGTTAACAAAACTGCTTTTGTAAACATTTACCTTTATTTGTTTATACAGGGTGAGCAACACAATTCTGAGGCCACTAATCAAGAATCTTCTATTTTGCATTTGTGTCATTGTAATACTAATTTTTTCATTGCAAATAATAAAATCAGTTTGAGTGAAAAGATGAATCTTTACTGAGAATATCTCTGACAATATTTTTGATACAAAGGAATTAAATGATGTATTATATATGCTGAATTTACAAGAGGGGAGAGATAACCAAGAATAGATTAAAGTCTCTTTACAAAGTTTGTAAAGTTTCCCCTAACTCAACAACTCACAAAAATCAATTTTTGAAGGGAGTCTGGGGAAGGTTTTCACCCTCAAGTTACTCATAGAGGGCAGAGATCCAATCTCCCTTTTTAGGACCAAGTGTAAATGGGGTGTTTGGGTCTGCCTGATCGTACTCTGGATACAACTGATGCAGCTTTTGTGAAGTGTGTTAGAGCAACATGTACTGGCCACTCAGAAACCTTTTGTGATTTCACGCTGAGAATAGCCCATCCCTAATTTGTGTAGTTATTTTAAAATACAAAAAATATTAGAGGAGTAAAGATCTTTCTTTTCGGTTATGATGTTTGCCAAGACGTGTGGAAATCACCCTCATGACTGACTGTCTATCAAATGGTGTCATTGTTTGTGCCTTTTTCTAATTATCTGTTGACACATCAGAGCTATGGGTGTTTGTAAGCTCCCATCAACAACTCCATTCTCTTGCTATGGCGGGGTGATCTAATAGAATTAAAGTAGACAGTCTTACGCTGAAATAGATCACCACCTTAGTCCTTTGCTGGCATGCACTACTATTTTTAATCCCATTGACGCAGTAGAAGACCGGGCTACTTAGAGGGATTAGATGAGGAGCCTGGGGAGTTTATAAATGCACATACAGGTACAGATCAGGAAGGACACCAGACAGAAAACAAACCTTTTGGTCACCACAGAGATCCAGACAGCTCCCACTGAGGCTGCAGTTGACCAAACAGCTAACCGAGACCAGCTAGTGGACTTCAGCTTCCTTACATCCGAACAACAAGACGATGGAGTCTGTGGCCCCGGCGGTGAACACCACTGCAGCCTTCGACAGAGAGGCTTTCTCCAGGAGAGCCCTGAGAGCAACTCCGAGAGGAGCATCGTCTCATTTTGTGGGGAGCTCCATCGTGATCCTGTCCTCATTTGCAGTCTCCACTTTAGCTATGAACTGTGGGAAGAGGATCCAGGAGTCCAGAAACAAACCCAACATGAACTAGCGACGGAGGACGCATGGATTTGCCTTTATTTTTTAGTTCATCTCTGTTAAGATGGGTTAGTAAAGTAAACATTTATTTTTCTGATGAAACAACGGACACCCCTTCTTAGCCAGCTGCCTTTTGTGTTTCCGTGGCAAAATGTGTTGTGTCATGAAGTTTCCTGTGTGCTGGAGAAAAAGCCTGAAGGGTCAGAAGAGGATGAAGCTCTCAAGAGGATGCGAATCGCAAGAATAATCTACAGGATGACAAACGTGTTTTGTTGTGTTAACACAGATTACGCTGTGGTATTTAAAGAGAAGAACAGTATGCAGTAACACCGTCTAACCTCATCCTCCTTTTTGCCTCAACTTGTAGAGCAGTCTCAACATAGGAGATTGTAACTATAGAAATAATAGAAAATAAGGAAATCCTGAAGAGGTTTCAGTTTAAAAAGTCTGTTGCTGGTGCTTCATGTGATCTTTTCTCATCAGTTAGACTTTGACTTTGACACTTTGACTTTTATGAAAGGTGAAATTAGAGGAGATGCATGATTATATGTGCACATCATCGGTATCGGCTGATAATGGCTTTAGAATAAAATATCAGCATCCTGAAATAGACATTACTGCCGATGTGACAGGCTGAGTGAATATGCACATTTTTGGAAAGCATTGTGTGTCTGCATCTGCTGGTGGGCAATCTACAAGAGTAGGCAAAATAATGTGTTAATTCTGTGGATGCAGGATATGGATTTTTTTTCAGCCGAGCCCGATAACTGATAATAACTTGCCTCTTATGGCCGAGAGTAATAAGAAATATTTTTCCAAAGTTTATGACCTGGAGTTTAAGCCGTTATTTACTAGAAAAGCAGGAATTTCAGTTTTACTACAGGGGCTGGCTACTGAACCGCCATAATTTGTTGGTGCTGACCGAAATGTGTTGAAATCTGTCAAGTAATGAAAACTGACATTGAAAACCTAGACTATTTTATTTCAGAAATGTTTTTGTCTGTTTGTTTGTTTTTAGACAAAGTGTAACATTGACAACATTTGACTTTCTTTGCCCTTCTGTAGTAAACCATTTTTGTATTACTCATTTTAATATATGCACCAGAACTTGAGTACTGTGTGAAGCCCAGACAACATGACACACATGATGATGGATTATGACTTCAGTGTAAGTTGAACAAGTTGTGCCGAGTGGTTGTCATATTGTGCTGGATACTTTGCATTCATCCATGTTAGCCATCAGAAAGTAGCCGTGTTGGAACCCGTAACTGATGATGCTTTTAAAACCTCTGGTGTAATGTGTCGTAACACCAGCAGGGGGCAGTATCGGCATTAAAGATTGCAACGCATCAACAATGTCTGGTTTGCTTCTTTCACAAAGGGTGTCAAATTGTAGAACAAATGAAGAAAAAATGATTTTCAAATATTTCTTTATGTGTAAAAAAAAAAAAAAAAAAGCAAAAAACAAACAAGACAAATAAAGACAGCTCATCATTTTAAGTCTGAATTGATGATACAAACATTCATCAAAGTTCATCCACATCTGCGCCCAAGGCTCAACTATTCGGGCTGTATATCGCTCATGGATTTTGAGTGTGATTTTCTCTGTGTCTGTCCTCTACTGTGTTGTCTTCAGAGTGTGTCGAGGCTTTTCAGCCTCCGGTCAGTGAAGAAGCGGTGTGTTTGGTGGGTCTGCATTCTGTCGTTAACTCCAGCTGATGCACTGAAGTAGGACAACATGGACTTGTTGTTCCGCCTCTGTGCCGCTTTCTCCCCGTCCTCCTCATCATCATCCCTGTTTAATGAAACAGATTTTGACACTGTGGTTAGCACTTGTCCCCTAAAGTCAAATGATTTGCAAGCGCATTAAGCGTGACCTGGAAATTGAATGGACTGTGGTTTTCAGACACATTCAAGTATTAAGAAAGCAAGACTCATTACAAAGCATTTCAAATCATTTTTGTCAATTGTCTTTACTTCTATTAGAAAAGGCTGGAAACCATTTTAATGTGTTTGGGAAGTTCTTCTTTCTGTAATAATAAACATCTAGACTAGTTTTCTCCTTAAAAGTAATTATCTCTGAATCACCAATTCAGGTTTTCAGTAGAGTTCCAATTTAACCACAAAATAGTTTGTCAAAATCTTGTCTGAACACTCTTTACCAGTGGACTGCCACACCCTTGCTCTCCATCAGGGTCTGGGCAGTGCTCCAGCTGAATCGAACAAACTGAGGGTAACCGAACACAGGATCCAGGTACTTCAAGAGCCACGCTTTAGTCTTAGGGTCTGAAATGCAGGAAAACATATCAGTCTTAGTATCACTTTATCTAAGTGCATAGATAACTGTCTCACTCTTGTTTAGGTCATTTTAACAGAGATTCATATTTACAGGCAATATACTGTATGATAACAGTTCAAGTTCAAATTAAGGCAGATTTAAATTTAATACTTCTAAAAAGTATTACTCACACCTTGATATCATTATGGCAAGATTATAATAACCGGATTGTTGCTGTACCGTTGGGATATCCTGAGCCATAGTCTGTATCCACTTCTCCCAGGTCCTCAGTAAAGTTCCAGGCCTTTACAACACGATCTCTGGCCACCTGAAAAAATCAGCAAATAGCATCAGAAAACTATGGGTCAACTCTGAACAAAGCCTAAAATGTGGACACAGGGATTTTCAGCACTGGTAAACGTTAGCTTTCAGTAGGTCGCATATTGCACTCTTTGAGGCAATATTTTTCATGACTCGGATGACTCTTAGCATTCTGTTTCATGAAGGCAACAAAAATAAACACGAAGGAGGGTGAATGTGACACTGAATGGGATAATTGCGAACAGGAGAAGAATTCCGACCAGCCAAGACAAAACAAGGAGCTTGTACCTACATGAGGGGTTAATTCTGCCGCATGGATGTTGTTTAGGAATGAAAGCCGAACACAGATCAGAAAACTGAAAACAAATAGGCCTATCCATGTGGTCATTTTATATAAACTATTTATTCATTGAATTTACAGAAAATGTGCAATATCATGATATCTCTCCTCTAGTTATGAAATTACCTAGAATTAGGATCTGAAATTTGGAACACATCGCAGAGGCCTTCAGTGATTCCCCTGAATCTTTTCAGTGACGATGCTGTTATGCGTGCTGTATGTCCATGAATCACTGGCACATGCTCATGAAGGAACTATAGGGGAAACACTGGCTTTATTATCTTGAATTAGGGCCACTGTTTTAACAAGGAATAGCATGAAAGCAGTCTTGACAACTGTGAAACTGCATATTCACACATGGAGGTCTTAGCACTTTTCTTTAATCTTCCCTTAGAGCACTTATCCGATCATCTTACATTGCTGGTGACACCAGTAGTCTGTATTCAGCTGACTAAAGCCACGATTCCACCGCAGGAACATTGCCCAGGGGCTAGGAACCTTTGAACATTTCTATCACAGGGACCATGGTCTTAATTTAGTGCCAGGGACATTGTTTTACCCTCCACAAAAGTTCCCTGCTCAGGGCGCAGTACTTTCCAACAGTACATGAACTATTAGGGTGGAAATTGCAGCAAAGAAAGTTTCTGATTGGTCAAGTACTTGCGGCATTTCTTTTTCTGAGCAACCCTTGTTTAAAAAACTGCATCCATAAACCAGTTTTATTTTGTTAATTGTGCTTTGACACATCAAGTCGGAGTTGATAGAGACAGACATAATGATGCCCAACAGGCGCATTATTTGGCGTTGTTGTTGATGTACTCATTAGGGATGGGTATCAAGAGTTGGTACCAAATTTAAGCTGATTCCGGACTGGTCGGTACCAAATTTTGATAAACTTCTTGACAAACATTGATACTAGCTGGAATTTTTTCAATTTCTATCTGTCTCCCAATGACAATGACACTGCAAGCGTCAGACGAGTTTGTTTTGACGTTGCAAAACAGTAGGCTTGATCACAGCAGAAGTGGGCCTCAACTTGAAAGCTAATGAAAGCAGGCAGGAGCAGCATTGGCAGAGACAAAAAGCTGTGGTAAAGTTTGACAGTTTTCCAGCAGCCTTCAGTCTGTACAGGAAGACATAGTTATCAGGCCCACATGAAGTCAGACACAAATCTATCCAGCAGCATGCAATGTACGACAATCCTCTCTGGCTGATTCTGCGTAGGACTGGCGGGTCTCAAACAAGCCTTGTGTTCTGTCGTCATGGCTAGCAGAGCAAAAATTTCAAAGGAAAAGTTGTAGTCAAATGCACACATTACCTTTTCAACCTTAGCCTCAAACCCACAACAAATGGTAATAGTCAGGTGAAGGAGATGACAAAGTCACAGAGATCAAGCTGGTTAGTGGTCACTAACCTTCGCACAGATACTGGCTGCACTGACGATGGGGAAGAGAGAGTCAGCCTTTGGCCTCACAGTCACCTCAATACCTGGGAACAGCTTTGACAGTTTGTCCTCATATTTGTCTGCTGGGCCGACTGTGTCAACAAATACCTGCAGAAGACCAGATAGAAATGTATCGGTCATTTTTCAAGCTATAAAGTCAAACATTTGCAGGTTCCAGCTTCTTAAATGTAAGGATTTGCTGTTTCTCTTTTTCTTGGGACTGACATTTTACAAATTAAACAATTAATCGATGTATCCTGAAAACAATCAGCATACTAATCGATAATAAAAGCAGTCATTAGTTGAAGCCCTATTGTACAGTACATAAAAGAGGACATATTTCACATGCTCTGCAAACTATGAAATCTAAAAACACTAGCTGTGAACCATGCATATTAATTACTCATACATACCTCTTTGAGCTGTACTCCACTGTCCAATGCATACTTTACAAGACCAATTGCTGTGTCATGTGAAAGGGCATTCAGGTTGTATTTCGTCCTGACAAAAGATATTTTATAAATGACAGGAATAAAGAGCACAGTCTACAAAAAATGAACAAGTCTCTGTGTGCAGTATACTTTATGAGCCAAATACCTCTGTAACATGCTGGTAGAGATGGTGTTTGGTGAGAGGATCTGCAGAGCCCAGCCGACATAACTTTTGGCTTCATCCAGTTTTTCGAAAAGATTCTCTCTTTCTGTCTCTGTTAGAGTCTTTGAGTCTGACAGGAGAGTTTCAAAATAACTGGGGATTATTATCATTATTTACCAACTACTAACAGAGTTGGATTGGCTCACTCCACACTTTCTCCAGTACTTAGGTGAGAAAATGAATTCATGGAGTGCATCAGCAGAAATGTTAGATAACAGCATTACCTGCCACTTTCGAGTTCTTCAGCTCCTCCTTTTTGGAAATTGGACAGAAACATATTCCATAAACCATGGGCCCTGGATCACAAAACATGAAGCACAATACAGTGAATGCTAAAAGGAAATGGACAATGCATTCACACCGTTGGTGACAGTAAATCAAATCATTATCACCATGATAAATTATGGACGACTGCAACACAAGAGGTAAGGACACAAACTTATAAGATGTTTTTTTTTTCCTGTTTGGTTTCTGTTTTTTTAACTTTGGTAACAACGTACCCAGCACAGGCCCCCTGCCTGCCTCGTCAATGCCCAAACAGCAGTCTTCAGTCCGACACACATCAGGGATCTGAGAGGACAGCCGGCAGCTGACCGAGTTGTCTGTTTCAAACGGGCTCAGGTCCATGACAGCTGGCTGAGAGGAAAACATTCAATAACTAAACACATTTAGTTTTAATGAACAAATGTATCTATAACCCTTGAACATAGCGAGTCTTTTCGGTTACCGCAGCACCTGACAACCTGGCCGACACACTGAGAGGTTAGCTAAAGTTAGCTCTTGTACTGACGAAATGATATATATCGATATCTTCATACTCAGACATTAGGTTAGCTTAATGCTACACACTGTTGATTCGGTTCGAGATGCTCAAATTTACACTTTTCTGGTTGTGTCTGTTCAAATGAGTGATTCAGTCTGTTGCGAAAAACCAACAAAGTATCACATATTATCATAAACATGGATAAAAGCGACGTAAACGTTAGTTCTCACTTATTTAGTCGGTGACAGAGCTCCGTGATGTGTTTGTGTCTGCTGCAGATTTGGCGCCCCTGAAGTGACGTCACAAGCTTCTTCTTCGTGTTGTTCGTGTTCTTCTTCGTCTTCTATTTTTAAGGCACACGACCGCCACCAACTGGTCTGGAGACTTACATGGAAATTCACAGCTCAACTGAAAACGCCAGACTTTTACAGAAAGACTGACTAAGGTAAATACGGTTTTAATATTCATGTCTTAAGGTGTTATCTCAAGAGGTCGCCTACTCATTCCTTAAGTAAACACAATAATATCTAAATACCCCCCAGTAGTCATTAAAAGTAGTGCAAATAGATAAGTAAAATATACTCAAAGTACTGTAGTACTGATTAAATATATATAATTTCGCGTATATATAATACACGCGAAAATATACTTTACATAATACACTTGTACATACAATGCATAGGATCATCCTGTGAAATATGATGCACTGTCACAGATTTATCAATTCAACAGTATCATAATAGTTCAAATTAGCTCAATTTCAACAGGTGCAACATTAACATGCTGTTCACATGTTAATCGCTATACGTATCAGTGACGAGTCTAAGCACTGTATGTAAAATTGTATTATGTAAAGTAGGCTATGTAACAAATACACTGTGAAACTAGAATGGCACTATGTAGACACATGCATCCGCAAAGACCAGTCCCCTTTATCTGCATCCAAATGTACCCACTCAAGGAGGCACCTGATTTTTTTTTTTCATTAAGATACATGCATTGATTGAAAAACACCCTATCACGCAATGTTAAAGAAAGTGAGAGGGAAAATTCCCTGGATCTGTCCCGTTATCCTGATCTGCAACAAAAGTTAATGGGGTTTATTTTTCCTCCGTCCAAGTTTCATGTAAATCCGTTCAGTAGTTTTTGTGTAATCCTGCTGACAAACCAACTAAGCAAGCAAACAAACAAGAAACAAGCAAACAAACAAACGGGCACTGGTGAAAACCTAATCTCTTTGGCGGAGATAGTAAATACAGTGGTGTGAAATGTACGTTTCCCTCTTAAGTTAAGAGAAGTAGAAGTGAAGTGCAGAACATTTTACCAAGATATACAATGACTGAATTACTTTACCTGTTATTTTAGATTTAAACATAGCATTTTTTTTACATCTTCATCTACTTTCACTTTCTTGTATTGTATTTATTCATCAGGGACAGATCATATTAATCAACATGCATCCCTTGCAATAGTAAGTCAAATGGTTCTACTTGCAAAGATAAAGTGTCATGGCTGGATTAAACTGCTCAGGGGTCTCAGCGCAAAAATGTGCTGCTATGGGCCATCATTGCTGTCCTCTTTGTCAGGGTCCTTTAAATTTGATTTGGTACTGTGCCTCACGGTGCTTGTTTCCAAAATAATTAGCAAGTAAAGACATTTGTCAAGTAACTCAATAAATAATAGTCCAATAACTATCTGCTGCCCTGACGCCTGCTTTGCACAAAATACTTTTCTATGGTGTATTTTCAATGCTTTTTTAAAAATTTTGCATCCTTGTTAACTTCTTTTTCATCAAAAATCCCCAAATGTCCAAAGGGTTTATTTTCTGCAGTGATGGAATGTCACTGAGTTTATTTATTCCAGTACTATATTTTTAAAAATGTTCACATACTTTTAATAAACATCAGTATTTCCTTTTTTTTTTTATTACTTTATACTTCCACTACACTAAAGTTTAAATACTGACTGTTAACCCATGTAAACAATACATGTATGCAAATATACATATACTTTACTTTAGCGACACTTCAGTACATTTATTGCAATTAAATTACTTCTGATACTTCAGTACATTTAATATCAAATAATGATCATGGTAATGTTGTCTTTCACTTTTACCAAAATCATATTTCATCACAATATTTTAACTTTTTACAACAGTGATTTTCATTGCAAAAGTCATACATTTTCCAATTTCTGAATTTCCTTCCTGGATGTTTTTTTATGCAATTAAATGTTTATTACAGTTTCTGTAGTCGCCAAAGAGGTTGGCCTGAATCTTTTACCACAGCAGTTAAAATAATTGTCCTTTTTGATATTTTTTATCTATCTAGTTTTTCCCCTTTAAACCCCATTATCAATGTTCTCTCCTTGCTCACAACACAATTCTGTCATGTTCTCTTAGGGTCAACTCTTTAGATTCAAAGTGTAGCTTATATAACAATAATGATGTTTCTTAGAATAATAGTTTTTTTAAAGGTTTGTGCGGCTTTGTCAATAGCTTCACTACTCATTTAGCTTAATATCTCTTATTTATTTGCAAAGGATGCCCACCTCTATCAACATATTTGTCTTGCACCTTCCACAAACAGAAAGCCAGTACAATGAGCTTGACCTTTTGATTTTAGATGCCCACTGAATGGGTTTCAACAGCAGCTGAATGTGGAGGCAGGGAGGGAGCCTCAGGTGGAGAGGAGAGGGCAGAGAGAAAGCAAAGCCATGTACAAAAGTCCAAGTGTACGCTGGTTACTGAGCTGAAATTGGCCTTGCCTCTGGCTCTTTACACCCACCCCTTCACTCTCTCTCTGTCCCTCTCCCTTGCTGAATGGCTCTCTTTGTCTTTCTCAGTAACACGCAGTCCCCAGCCGATTAAATGTGGGGAATTAGTAGTCAATTTTAGCCTACCACACACACAAACACACTAAACAGCTTAGGTCGGAGGGGCACTGAATGTGTTGTTATTACAGTTCACACGTCAGCAGCATGTTTTTAATTTATTTTCTTTCACCCTTCACTTGCTCACTGCTCCACGCGTTATCTCTGCACCATCAAACAAACGCTCTTACACAGGCATCGTTTTCTTTTTTTATAAATAAATTGATTTAATAGATGACAACAATAATATTTCAACATTGCTTTTCTCGTATGGAAGCAACAAAAAAAAATACTCAAGTGAATGTATAGCAAACACTTTACAAAACTATCCAGAATTTTACAAAATGGAAGAAGCGATGACACACGATGCATTATTACTTACACAACAAAATAATGACTACATGGTAAGAGGGTCAGTATAAAATGATAAAGTATGCATCACGTAATACAGGTGAAGCCTGTGGTAATGACCATTATTCACATTGCTGAACAGGAAGAGGGCTATTTGGGCACAACATAGGAGAAAACTGTAAAGACGACAAACATGCTTTTGGCCTACATGCAGTGCAGAGCGGTCGTACATGTGATTCTAATCCTTAAGTAGGACCCAAAGCTGGCCAATTATCTGAAGAGATTTGGTTGAGACCTTGTACTTATAGATTTTAACTCAGTTATTGGATAAATCAGATGTGAATCAGCAAACTGTTAGGCACTTAAAAAGCAGTCGTTTGGAATACCTTCAGCATCATTTTTATCAGGTATCCAGAGTCCAGTTCCTCCTTCGCTATTGGCACAAAATGAACAGAGTTGAGGTAAGTGTCCAAGACTGAGCGATAAGCAGAAAAACATCTTTAAGAGCTCTCTTTCCCTCTCTTTTTCCTATTTTTCCCCTTAAAATGCTTAATTCTTCAGTTCAGTGAAGTAATGACAGGACAGAAGTAAAGAGTGTGCTATCTACAAAGAAAGAAGAAAAAAGGTTGCAACTATCCTTTTCTGGCCACGAGATAAAAACAACCCCAGGGAACATCTTGTTGGAACAGAACTTGCTTTTCCCAAAGCAGTGGTGCAAGATGTATTAGTGTAATATCAAATCAGTCACAATAAAGTTACACCCTAGGATATCAACAACAACAATAAACGTACTACTCATATAAAATAACACAATAACATCAACAACAAAAACAAAAAACAAACATCGGCTTTAGTTTGGTTAATAAAGTCTGATTATGTCAGTCCAACCCCGTCGCCTCTGGGTCAAATCAGAGTCACTCTCAGCGTCTCGCTCCTCTTCCTCGCTCATACACACTCGCTGTAAATCCCAACTTATAAAACTCATGATGGCATACGTTTGTTAAGGTTTTATTTATTTTTTGATTGGCTGTTGATTCACACTTTACATTGTGTGAGTTTGTGGCTGTTTCTTTTTTTTAAACCGTGTAAGGCCCCGTGGATGCGTCTTGCATTATAATGGCTAAAAAAGTAAAAACCTCTAATATAACATCAATATGGCACGGGCACACACATAAACGCACACGCACACGCATACACACGCTCACATATTTGTACAGACACACAGATCCACTCACACACTTCCCATATTTCCCTCTGCTCAGCTGGTCTCCCTCAAGGTCTTGTGAGTGTGGTGTAAACAGGCTGCTCCCAGTGTGTGGGGCTGTGAGAGGGGGCCACGCTGGAGGGGTCTCCTATGGTAGTGTACAGAGGCCTCTGTGTAGGGCCCATGTAGGAGAAGGCTGAGTACAGCCCCGGGGCCTGGCTGGAGTGGGCATAGTACGCCCCTGGGGCCTGGTGCTCTCCGTACTCGAACTGAGCCCTGGAGGCCAGCGAGGGGAAAGCAGAGCCATAATGAGGGAGGCTCAGCGGGGTGTAGGTGACGTGGGTGCCTGAGGAGGGAGAGGACGAGGCCTCGGCGTAGTGGCTCCCGGACGCAGACTCGCTCTTGATCTGTGCCTTGGAGGGGTCGGAGGAAGACGGGGAGGCCTGAGGCTGCTGCTGCTGTTTGGAGAGCCAGGCAGAGTGGCCACTAGCAGCAGCCAGGGCGTAGGCGTAAGATGAGGCCGAGGATCCAGCAGAAGGAGCCCCGGTCACACTCTGCGGGTGGCCGTTTGGGGGGAGGTACTGGTCGAACTCGTTCACGTCAAACGGCTCGATGTTGGACATCACCTCGTGGCTTATCTCGCCAATGTCCATGGTGCCAAAGTCGATGTGGGGCTTGGTGCTGGATGACGATGGACCACCGGATGCCCCTTCGGCTCCCACCCCAAGGGCTCCCCTGGACCCTCCTGATCCTCCGGCCGCTCCTGCTGCCCCCTCCCTCTTGGCATCTGACAGCTTCCCAGACTGGAGCTCTGTCTTTGGGGTGGTGGGGGGCGTGGGTGGGCTGTGACCCTGACCTAGAGGAAAGAGGAGGGACAACATGGTCAGGTGAAAGTTTTAGTCGTCTCATATTATTAGTGTTACTTTGAATTTGGAATTATGGGTAAAATTATTATCCAAAATCAGAACCTGTGAGCCACCTACCAGCAGGATGGTGGTGGTGATGGTGGTGGTGGTGCAGGTCACCCAGGGGAGATCCAGCCCCGCCATTGTGCTCCAGATGCAGGGTTTTGTAGTGTGACTGGGAGTGGCTGGCCTCCCCTTCCCCCTGGCTATCGGACTCACTTGCAGGCGCCAGTTTGCCGTTTTTGCGTCTCCGGGGCTGGTACTTGTACTCGGGGTAGTCCTTCTTGTGCTGTTTCCTCAGCCTCTCCGCCTCCTCGATGAATGGCCTCTTGTCGTTCTCGTTCAGCAGCCTGGGGGGAGAAAAAACAAGGTGTGATTTTACTCTCATAAACCGACTGGGTTAATGTGAAAATATTTTATAAGTGCTTGCCTGACAACTATAAAGATCGCCGCATTCAGTGCGTAATGGATAAAGGCAGGAAAAGAGGAGCGCAAAACGCGCCATTTAGGCTGGTATAAATCACATTTTAGGACTTGTTATGCGTCAAATTGGAGAAAAACAACAAGAGGCACAGTTGTTCCCAATTCCGTCTCATAATTCGCCCACTTTTGCAGTTCATCTGCGTCTCAACGTATCTTTTACGCACAGACTACACGCAGGAAATGTGCCGCTGTATGGCCAAACTGTTCTTTCTCCGTGTCATACAAACCTCCACAGTTTGCCCAGGGTCTTGCTGAGCTCCGCGTTGTGCAGGTGGGGGTACTGGTCGGCCAGCTTCCTCCTCGCCGCCTGCGCCCACACCATGAAGGCGTTCATGGGCCTCTTGACGTGGGGCTTCGCTTTGTTCCCGTTGTTTACGCGCACCGGCATAGGCACAAGTGTCCAGTCATATCCGTCCAGCACCTGACTGACCGCCTCCCTGATGCCGATCGGGAAGCGGTCGTCTTCCTCCTCTGATTTTGCTCCGGATCTGCCTGCGTCGTCCCCGCTACCGTCCCCGACGCAGAGCGCGGCCAGCTGCTGCGGCGGCCCGGCCAGAGGTGAGTCCCGGCCGGGTGGCGCTCCGGGTTGAGTGGGTGACAGCGAATGACCATCGTCTGACCCTCCTGGACTCAGTTCCGCCTCGGACAGGCTGTGCTCCTCGCCGGACATGTTGTTTGACTTTAACTATTGACAAGGCAACCCTCGAATGCAAAATTTGTTTCAGGGAGAGTCCAAAACTATTCACTGTAATCAAATCGTTATAATTAAATAAGACGGCAATCCCAGTTATTGCTGACTCTCCTCAGGCAAAGCCATACTGCTGCGTAAAAGAGTCCAAATCCTTTCCACCGCTGGGCTGGAAATCCGTTTCAGCAAACCCGGTTACACCTAAAAATCATATCAAGAATAACAGAAACATTTCAGTGCTAATAAAGTTCACGAATTGATGAAATTATAGTTTTTATTTCCCTGTAAATCAGACATGCCCCGCGTTTATTTCAAGAATATTTACTAAATGTGACCACAAAAACTGCATCCCCTGCTCGATATTATTAATAACACATATATTAATAAAGATACTCGGAGGAAAAGAACCACATACAGAAAATAATATTCGGCTGATAGAATAATTTAATCAAAGCCGAATTAACGTTAAACCTGCCTCAATAAAAAATAACACAAATGCGTCTGCTGCACAGGCACTGATACAAAATAATCGCTTTTTTATCTTATAAATGTAGTTTAGAAAAAATAAAAAAAAAATTACATAACTTACCAGTTAAGATGTCCAGTGGTTCAACATGGGAGTGTGTGTGGCTGACTGTAGAGCCGATGAATGGCTGCTCTGTGTGGCAACACCGGAGCTTAAAGAGCGCCTTGTGAGAAGGACTGGGAGAAAAAAAAAAGTGATTGAAAGTGGAAAACATTCCCAGAGAGGCAGCATTCCAGCACACACTCAGCCCCGCCCCCCGGTGCCACGCCGCGCTCCGATTGGCCCTGTAATTATCCCGCCGCTCTCCGATTGGCCGCGAGCAGCACACTGTTAATGCCCGTCTGTCCGTCACTGCAACATTTCCAACAGAGAAGAGGTGAGATTTTACATCGGAGTGGCTTGAATGACTCTACAGAGCGCCCATTTAGAGGCAGGAGAAGGCCAGCTTTGTTGGACGTGTTGACATGTTATATCAAACAAATAAACAATCATGAGGAGAGTTATTGCCTCGTGTGGTCATGTTCCTCAAAAAATAGTGAAGTTCGACTCTGACTCTGCCGGATTCAGTCTGATACAGGGAAGAAAGCTCACAATTCTGATTTAGAAGAACAAAAAAAATCTCAATCAGAGAAGCACAAGTTCCGCCAATTAATCTTATTTTGAAAAACAACGAAATAAAAATATTAATCAGACATGTTGGAAAGGCTTTATATTTTCGATCATCCAGCATTCATATTTTTCTACTTGCCCAAAAACAATCTTTGAAAACTTTATAATACTCTAAAAATCAACAAAATACAACCATGGACTCTCATTAACTCACTCCTGCAATCAGGATGAATACAATCATCAGTTAATGCAACTTTAAAAAAAAAAAAAAAAAATAGCCTATACTTAATCAGAAAGGAGAGGATGGGTTCAGGAAAAGTAAGGAGGGAAAATATAACTCCAATATGACTCATTCCAGTAATGTTTCCCTGAAATGATGCTTCTGGGGCAGTTTTGAAGATGTTTGATTCTTGTTGTAAAGCTGCAGTTTCTCAAACCCAACAAGACCTGCTTTTACTTTCTCCTCATTCATGGTTTTCAGGTCCAACTGAGCTAAAGCAAAACAACAACAAACACATAACCTTTTACAGATTATTCCCTATATATAACTTTAAAAAAAATGTACAACTGTGCTCTTTGGTAGAACTTCAATCAATTCTATATATGTAACTCACTTCAATCAAAAATCTTTAGCCTCATCAACCTGATCCAAGACAACTGAAGATGACACTGTGCATTTTGAATATGAAACGTGATCAGACGCAACACGACTTCACTGAATACTGATAAAAAAAAATGTAAAAAAAGTTTCTACTCAAATTCTCTAAACTTTTGCCTTTCCTTGATTTCTAACCACGCCCAGAACGATGGCGTCACACAGGTAAAAACGACTGCTGAGTGACAGGTAGTGTTGTGGCAAGATTTTCGGATAAAGATGCATTTGTTCCGTTCTGTTAAATGGCGGTATAATGCTCCACTTTTATTTTTTCTTTTCTTTTCTTTTCTTTTCTTTTCTTTTCTTTTCTTTTCTTTTCTTTTCTTTTCCTTTAATTTGGACTGAATCCATGATCCTCCTGTAATTCAACAGGAGTTGTTTCAGAAATCATCCATCTGTCAACTTTAACGGGGTTGTTTCTACAACATTTTAAAAGGAGATCAGTTTGTATTTTGTTTTATCACGAGAATACCAGAATAGATGCATCATTATAGCTGAATCAAAATAATCTCATCTCGCTGATTTGGGGCTGAAATGACGCCTGGAAACATGTATGTTAGAGATCAAACAGATAAATAGTAGATTAACATCATTTCTTGAGTCAACTTGTATTAATCAGTCGATCCAATCAGTCATTATTTAGCGATTTATCGGTAAATTGCATTTTGTTTGCCTACGTGCTTGTGAGCCCTGGGTTTATGTCGTTAAAGCGAGGCCTGATGGGAAGGAAGAGACCCGACTTGAGCAGCATCTGATGACACACACACACACACACACGCACACACAGAGTGAAGTCAACAATACCCCCTGTGTCTCCGCTGCCTCTCATGTCGAGGCTGCCTCTCCCTCTCTCCCTCTGCGCTCTCTTTGCTCTCTTTGTCTCCATCTCAGGTGAATTGCAGCCATGTGATCAAACGCCCAAGCCTCTATCCATTAACCCTCGTAAATGAAAAAAAAAAAATGGGGAACAAAAAGCAGTTCTGTGCTGCAAACATGGAAAAAATTGATAACAGAGAGCGATGTGTGCGTCTTTCTCCCCTTATGTCCGAGCATAGACACCAGTGGCGCACACATAGAAAACACTCCGCAGCCGGACGGGACGCGCGGATCTCTCTCTGGTGTCTCCGCCGCTCCGACACGTCTCTGTCTCTAAACACCTGGATTCAGGCCTCGGAGGTGCTGATGATGCTGGGTGGCAGGCGGTGGGGGGGCTGTGTTGGAGGGATGAAGGGGGTTGATGTGGCGGCGGAGGGTGGCGGTGGTGTGGTGGTGGGGGGGCTGGGGAGGGGGGGTCGCGCGCAGGGGGACATCATCATGCTGCACCCCACCGACCAGCCATCAACTCTGGGATCCTGCATGAGGCCTCCGAGGCTTGTGAAGTGAGTGTTACTGTCTGATATGATATGAGAGGATGTTTGCTTGGTTTGTTTTCAGCAGGAAAGTGTTTAAAAAAGAAAAGTGCGCGTCGTCTCAGCAGCTCTTTGATTTGCGGGGCCGGAGGAGAGTGCGGTTTTACGGAGAGAGTTTAATTAGTGCAGCTTGATGTGGATGGGCCCCCCGGGGTGCTCTGTCAGACAGCAAGGTGGATTCATTTCCGTTCTGAGCAAATCCATCGAAAAAATGTACATTTTCGTAAATTGTACGTATTTCAAACATGTCGCATCTGTAATCTGCAGTATGCCGAGCTAGAATAGTTGTAGGCTTTGATATTTTTACATCAGATACAACGATTTTTTTATAACCTCATCTTTATTCTGCTGTCAACTAATGTGTTACAATGATTTTGAAAAGGAAATCAATGTTATTATTGACATTATTGTTTCCTGTCGGCTCTGCATTTAGTTGATTCAAAGCCAAATTGTGTAAAACTAAACACTTTTTGTTTCCTGCGGTGACTATTATATTTTTCCTCTAAAATAATCTACATTGTCGCCTTTCAAAGTTTTAATTCACAGTTAGGCGGATCGATGTTTTGTTTAGTATTCAATTACTTTTGTCGGTGATTTTGGGAGAATGAAAGAAAAAAAGCTTGAGAAAACTCTTTTTTTTTTGTCTTCTGAAAAAAACAAACATTTTATGATGAAAACAATAACATGCAGCTTCTGTTTATAATTTAAAATAGGCGTACAATACAATTTGTATTCAGGTCAATGTTTTTATCTCTCATAATTATTTGTGCTCAGGAAGCTAAATGATCAAATATGTATAACGAGCACAAAACAATGAAACGGACTTTTCACAAGCTTTTTTTTTCCTCGGATGGTTTGTCAGACAAACATCCAACTTCACCTCGAAGATCCTTCACTATACCACGCATGTGTTTATATATTCATGATACAGCAACTCAAGCCTGTAATTAATAAACTACAGCAGAAGAAACGAAAAGCGTCGTGGCCTTTAAGATATCATCTAAACAAGATGTCCGATTAAGATAATTCAGTGTCTTTTATTTTAACATTTTCATATTAAAACATTTTCCTTAAAACGAATGAAGTACAAGGAACGAGGCGCTTTTTTTTTCAACCCGCGTGAATATTCTTTAATTTAATCGTGATTTCTTCGTGTCTCAGCAGGCCTCACACGTGTTTCCCAAAGCGGCCACGTTATATTTTCGTTGCACTGAGACTAAAAACGTTTGATTGATCGCTGAAGATGTAGATTTAGATATGTGTGTGTGGTTTCTTGAATTCATTATCTCTTCCTCCGTGTTCGCCCGCAGGTCTCCAGTCCTTCACAAAATAGTCCCTAAATTAAGCTGTGTGGTGCCTGTAATATGTCTCTTTTTTCCAGATAAATGTCTTTTAAAATATTTGAACTACAAACAAAACTTTATATATATATTTTTTGGGGGGGGTATTTCTCATTTTTTTTATTGTAAATGTTGAGTTTGAGCAAAATTGTGAACTTCAACCTTGGTAAAGGTAAAACCTGATAAAATGAGAAAGATGGATATCGAACTCCTTCAAGTTAACATACAGACCCCGTAGTTGTGATATGAGAGCCCAGCACTGATTTTATATAAAAGGACAATCAGTTAATTTATTACTTTTATAGCTACCATTGATAACATCGATGATAACATAACGCTTTTTCCTCTGGCCCATGAGAGTTTAAAAATTACATGCTTCAATATAATCATTTGCCCATAATCATGATCTCTGAATGTGCTTTAGGAGTTTTAAAAAAATGGATTTTTGTTAATCAAAGAAGACTTTTAAAAAGGTGCCGTAGATCTCAGCTCTAACAGGGCAGAGCTAACATTCTAGTGATCAATATCTCAGAGCTAAAAAGCTCATCTCAAGCTCACAGTTTCTTCGTTTTTTTTAAAGGATACGTTGTCAGCTTGCTTTATAGGAGATGAAACATGTCATGGATAGTCCACCTGTTACCCACATCTAAAGAAAAGGAACACCACCTGTTCCTTTTCTTTAAGCTGATTCACTTCATACGCGCACAGAAAAACAACAAAGTGATCTTGTGTTTTGCCTGGAATCTAACCCCGCCATGCATTTTAAGACATCTCAGACGTGTATGTCCTGTGTGAAACTCTCATGGGCCTGGGGGGTGAAACTTGTTAGAAAATAGAGCTCACATGGTTGCATCAGTCTCTGCGCTAACCTGCCATGTGACTGCAGTAATGGGCCTCTCCATGGCTGCACAGACCACTGGGTCACAAGAGCCTGTTTCCTGCGGCTCCTGGGGGAGAGGATGGGAGGACGAGGTCTCATGATCAGCAGGGAGGTCAAAGATCACGATCGCCGATAGGGGGTCAAGGAGTCATCCCTCAGGTGCACGCTTATTCACGGGCAGCTATCGTTGGGACAAAACTGAGCTGATGAGTTCAAGTTGGGAACATTTATTTTTGAAGGATATTTTCTCCTGCAGATGATCATTTGGCAGAAGGACAAAGAAAGTAGGAGAAGGGAGAAAAAGAGGGAGAGAGAGAGAGAGAGAGAGAGAGAGAGAGAGAGAGAGAGAGAGAGAGGCCTTTTGCTCTGGCCTTAATACTGGAACAACTCCCAGGGGAAATTCCTGAAATCTGACGATGGACGGAGGGAAAAAGGCAAAGAGAGAGAAAAACAGAGAGATGCAGATAGTGTGAGAGAGCGAGTGTGAGAGGGATGCAGATAAGGGAAGCATGCACAGCGGTCAAATATTCACATGCTGGGTCACATTCTGCATTAAACTGATGTATAATTGGTGGAAAGCATTCATTCCCATGTCAATGGGCACATTGGGCCTGAAATGAATGGCGTCACTTGTTCCGAATGATGACGAACTCGACAAAAGGATCTGAAATTATCAGGCGCAGACGCATTTTGGCCTCCAAAATTCTGCCCGTGAGCTTGAAAAAAAAAATGCCTGATTTTCAAATGAGTTAGACGGAGGAGATGTTTACGATTTACTTTGTGTTTTTCTTGGTTTGTTGTTGATCCATAGAGGTCATTTTCTCTCAGGGTTTGTGCGAGAAGCAGTTGAGCCCACTGCTTTAGCGCGGGGAATTCCAGCTCTGGACCCAGGCTATCAATAAAACTGAAGCTCATGTGACTCAAATATTTTGAGTTAGGCATTTACACTGCGCTGTATATCTCAGTAGCTCTCCTCAAGCTGATGTCTGGTGTGCAGTGAGCTCACACAACACACAAGAAAATGGAGACACCATTTGTAACCCCTCGGAGAGTGATCAGCGATAACAGATGATCACACTGGAACTGAGACTGTGACTCTGTATCATGAGGTCAGCTAAAGTATCATCGCAACACCACAGCGGCTTGTGAAACAGTGAAATATTAGGATTCGTGTATGTGGGCATGTTTCGCCACTCTAAGTATCTTTTGTTGGTATCTGACGTCCTGGGAATGAGACTCACCAATCAACTGTCTGCTGGTGCGTTTACGAACAGCTTGGTCAAATCCTCCTGATTCTCCCTTTAAGTTTAGCAGTCTTTGAATTATATCAGTATGACGTTCAGTTCAGTTGGATTCACACAGAAGTGGCCTGTAGAAAAGTCCTTCCGAGGGATACTTTTTACTCTTAGTACATTTCAGAGCTGTACTTTCTTACTTTTTCTTGAGTAATGAAGTTGAATCAGCACTTCTAATTCTACCAGTCTTTTTTTGCCCACATTTATCTGTACTTCCACTGAGCTGTGTGGACTTTTGCCACCACCGACCCATTCAAACACTACATTAATGAACAGGGTCAGAGAAGGTGATACAAAGTCCAGTACTGCCTCATCAGAGGGTTTGTTTGTGGTATCCAGCTATCATTTTCAGAAAATGAATTAAGCTCTACGAAAATATGTAATACTATCAAAACACTGCAGAATTTGAAGAAGTTTTGTCTCTCATGTAGTATTTGTGTTTTATCCTGATACATGGTCACACTGCCAGGGATGTTACATTAAATCTGGACACAGCGTCAGAGGCAGAGCCCTGTTCACTCCTGTGACAGCTGCTCAGTGGCGTTGAAGCCAAAACAGCTCGACTTCCTGTGTATGAAAATTCTCGGATGTGACGTTTTGAGTGGCCCGTAGAGCGCGAGAACCGGAGACTTCCACCGACCGAGCCAGTTAACTTCCGGCTTACTGCCCAGTTAACTGGAATGGGGTTGAAATAATTCAATAGGCTCATCTAGACTAACCCCAGTTCAGAGGGGACAGTTGTGACGCTCAAAAAAATTTATCCACCATTTTACAGCCACAGTGTAAGTGTAAGTGTACAATGTGAGCTTATGTTAAAAGTCTTTTTAGTTGAGGACAGCGAATTGAGTGCGAGTGGCTTCCTCAGCAACGGTGCTAACATTTGCACTTTAAGGCTGAAAAACAGTAAGATGAATGGAGAAGGTCTACACTACAGTATCGTAACGTCGGTCATAACGGAGGGACTTGGAGAGCCTGATATTTTGTGAGGTGGTACAGGATGTAAAACATTTAAAGGATCGATTCTGGTTAAAGTTCAGGGAAGATTGTGATTTTGGTTAAATGCTCATAAAAATCAGATATTGACGACATGTGGTCTTTAGGATTTCTGTACATGGACACATTGTGTTATTTTCAACTTGCGTTGAGAGTCACGAAAAAAAGGGCAGATGTTAAAGACACCGTAGAATAAATTTTATGACTGTTTTTGTTGGTGATATCTGATTTGAAGCATTTAAATTTGGATTGAAAAACAACGGCTGTGTTGGACTTCTGACAGTTCACGAGAGAAGATGCTGAGATGTTGAAAAAAAATCTTGCTTTTATTTTGAAATGATGCTTGTGCTGCAGGTGCTTTCTGGATTCATCACTGTTTCTCTTTCCATCACACCGACTTTGTAAGTGTTGATGATGATGCAGTCACATCCATGGGGATGAATAAAAAATGATTCTGCTATCTGACCTCTGCAGCTCCTCCTTTCACCCATTTTCACCCAGTAAATTAGTGCAGCTGCACCACACTTAAATGGGTGCCCCTCTTTTTTCTCTGGGAGTGTATGTGAGCGAGCATGAATCCTCTCTTTGTGCTCTGTCTGCAGAGTTTCCCCCCTCTATAGTTTCTTGCCTTCTCCGTCTCTTTTATTTGGGAGAGAGGGGCTTCGGTTGCGATGGCGGCAGCACTGGTGAGGTGGTGGCGGTGGTAGCGATGGTGGTGGCGGCGGCAGGGAAGAGGGGAGGGAGCGGGTAACTTGTTGGACCACATTCCTGTGCAGCTGTGGAGGCTGGTGCAGGCTGGGGGGTGGAGGGCAGAGCAGGATCATCATTGCATTGCAGGGCATCATGAATGGCCCATTGTTCGCTGGTTTGCTGTGTCCGCATCTCTTTGCAACAACTTCAGCCGGAGAGAGAAATGGAGGAAGAGACTAGGAGCACCAGAGGGATGAAGACACAGATATTTAGATGTTTATTACTGATGTGACAGAGAGATGGGAAAAATTAGAGTGTGATGAGCGAAAAGCCTGAGCGAAAGTCTAAAATCGACCTCCGATTTGTGACTCAAGATGCAGGAGGATGTTGAGATGTGTTGATGGTGATGATGTGGATGATGGTGATGATGTGGACAATGGTGGCATTCATATTGTGACTCAATGACGGTTTTGCCCCTCGGTCATACGTCCCAGCACGCTGTTTAGTCATACATATGTGTAGCAACACTTACAATTCTCCACTTCTGCTGCTGGAAAAGTTGTCTCGCTTAATTGTAAGAACGTGATTCCACTGATTTTGTTTTTCTGTTATATTCAATTTAGAAATGTGGTTTTCGTACATTTGTAATGACATACATAAGAAATTGGACTTTTAACAGTTTAACTTTATGACACTGTTCATCACTTTTGTATGATTCTTTTTCAGGTCACATTGGGTCACTTTTCTTCTCGCTTCAGTGGTTTTCTAATTACTGTCTCTTTTTCAAAGCATGGATGATTAACAAAAGTAAAATTGAAGAGTAGATTGGGAACATATGAACCCGGGTGAACTCCAAGGTCCTCAATCAGCATCCAACTGAGCAATTAAGCGAGCACATATGAGAGGCTGTAGACAGCTTCATTGAAGTCCTGCTTCCATTAGTTTGTAGATTAATTGTTTAGTGTATACAACAAAAACAAAACAAAAGCCCATCAAATCCTCCACAGTCAAAGTTGAAATCTGTACCGTATCTTGATGTGTTTTTTAGTTCAGTCAAATACACAAAGATGTTTAATTTCTGGTGATATATGACAAAGAAAAAAAGGAAATTCTCTCATTTGAGATGCAGGAAAGGGAGAACGCTTACAATTTCCGCTTGAAAAATGACTGAGATGTTTAGTCAGTTGTCAAAATGGTTATACTTCTGTCGGCTAATTAACACATCTAGCTACAGTAAGTGTAAACAGAAGGGGGAGAAATAAGCTGCTGGTGTTTTAGTAGAAGGCATCAACAACAGTGTGTGTTCAATTGGTTTGACATGAGCTGTCTAAAACTGTTTATGAGCATTTGTGCTTTGCTTTGCAGGACTCTGGATCCTTACAAAACATTTTAAAGCATTTGGGTTTTTTTCTTTGCCTCCCACTTTTTTTCATGACCCTTTGTTTTTCCCCATTTCTCTTTTTCTTCTTAACTTCTCTGCCTGTATATATTTCCAGTATTTCTTCTGCCTGTAAAAGCACTTTGTAAATTCTGTTTTTAAAAATTGGGTCAGTTGCCCTTCGTCCAAATGAAGCGAAGGGACACTTGTTATTAAAAGGATCTATGCTGTCAGCCACTTACGCAGTCCTCAATCATAAAACATGGAAATAACTGTAATATATGTTGTCTTATCATTTGTCTGGTGTCAATCGATCGAAAACCACAAATAAAGTTATACTTCTCATTGAAAACAAAAACATCTGTGTCTTCATTTTAAAAACATTTCAATTCCGCCATGGAAAATAACTCAAATATGGATTTTATGAGAATGTTTTGTTTATGAGACAGAGAGGGATAGACGGGGAGAAAGTCGCGCAGACTTCCCAATCATGAGTTCTTCTCAGAACATTTAATTAGTCTGTGTGAACGAAAGAGAAAGAGGGAGAGCCTGAGGGCTCTGACGAAAAGATGTCTACATGAAAGAGTCTGTTGTTGTCAGAGCAGAGTACGAGATAAAAGGCAATAACAAGACAGAAAGACAGATGGGATATTTGGGAGCAGAGAGATATGGTGATTTATGCCTTTCCTCATGTCAGACATTTTCATTTCTTCTTCACATTTAAATTTTTTTGTTTTTGAAGACGTAAATGATTATGAGCAACCTAATCATTCTGTTTTTTGACCATAGCTGATGACCACATGTCGCTCAGCATGTCAAGAACAGAAAGATGTAAAAATGTTGTCAGATTCACAAGTAAGTCGCCTGCACATGTATACAGCTACAGATACAAACTGCTTGGCTGACAGGTGGGGAGCAGAGGAGCAGAGACAGGTGTTCAGTACGGTGGCCTTTAGGGTCAAAACACAAGACAGAAGAAACAACAACATTTCACAAAGCACAGTGGCATTACAGGAAAAAACATTTCGCCAAATACAACATTTCAGAAAACACAACAACATTTTGAAAAAATAAAACAACATTTGACAGAAGACAACAACATTTCAGAAAAAACACATTTTGGAAAAATTACATTCCAACAACATTTCAACATTTCATGAACCACAACTTTGTCAACAACAATGTCATGTTTCCTTAAATGTTGTGCTGTGTTTTGGACTCCAGGGCCACCGTAGTTCAGGCATAGACAGACATGCATTTGAGTAGACAGACAGACAAGTCAAAGGCATACAACCATCTGATTTAACATCACAGTGTTACATTTGACTAGGTAAGCTCCATAACAAATGCAAAATTCAGAATATATAATCAATGAATATAATCCTTAAATTGTTTTTGGATTCCACACAAACCGCTAATCAATTTTCAAGATGATGCCAACATCCAGCACTACAATGGTTATAGGTAAACTCTAGGCATGTTTCTGCCCATTGATCTGCACTTAAGGTTTTTCTGAAAAATGGTCAATTCTGAAAGCTTTTCGATGTTTTGCCTAAAATATCAGATACTCACTTGTAGTTTATTTAACAGCATATATACAAAGAAAGAGTGACAAATGTCCACAGCCAGACACAAACCACAGATGTTGCTGTTACATGGTGTCTGTTTTACCCAGGAGGCAATCAGGATGTTCAAAATGATATAAACACTGCAACGAAAAACACAGTAAGTATGTTGATTTTAACTTGGTATTTACAAACTGAACTTAGAGCGTCTTGTGTGAAGGACAAGTTGTGCATTTATTTATTATTGCTTAAGTTACTGAAAAAACCTATTCCCCAAAATGTCAAACTATTCCCTTCAGTCCTTTATCATGTCAATCAATATAATTAGTGTTGCATATTCCAATCATTATAAAAACTAATTTGACCACATGATACTGCATCTGTTCAGTACATTAGAATATACATAAATAAAAAGGCACTATGTAGTTTAGGAATAATGTATGAATTATGTAATAATACAAACTCAGAAGTATTTAACTCTTCCATGCCAGAATAAACAAGCTGCTCTCAGAGGAAAATAAGATCCCCTGAACACTGTTTAAAGCTAGAAAGGTGGAAGGGTCCGCCAAATATAAACAAACATCATGAAATTGTGTTGTCCTTTCAGGGCAGTTTGTTTATTCAGTCATGTAAACAAAGAGGTTGTTTATTTAGTTTGTTTAAGCAAAAGAAACAAACAAACAAAATCATTTTGGTTGTTGCATCTTTCTCTTCTGATTACAATATCTTTCCCAAAACTACAGAGAGAAATTAGAGGAAATGACGGGAGACATCAGATGAGTGTCGATATGTAACAAATGTCTCCAGGGACACTGTATTTACAACCTCAGCATCTTATAGTCACCCAGGCAGTGTTGTGCTAAAGTCATATTGGAGTCAAAGTAAAGATATGGTGCTAAAATATTATTTTGGTAATATCTAGGTTTTTTCTAGCTGGGTTTCTTTTTTAATCTGATTGCCAATTTAATAAAAAGTAATATAGTAATGCACTGTGTGGCTCTGATGCAGCAAGCAACCTGCAAAATAGCTCGAACTAAGGTTATCATATAAGTTAGTGGATTGAAAAATGGGGTGGAGTCCAAGCAGAAAGTAGGAGAACATGGAAATACTAAATTAAAGTACAAATTCATTAGAATTATACCTTAGTACAGTACTTGAGTAAAATTACTTTGTAACATTAATTTTCTGCACCTAGATCAGTGGGACATTACTATTTTTAGTTAACTAAAAACCACAGGTCACAGTTTAGTTGTAGACCGACTGTGCTGACGACAGCCTGTAACAAAAATACAAGATAAAAGAGCTCAGACAGAGAGACAGAGAGACAGACAGAGAGAGAGACAGACAGACTGACAGACAGACAGAAGTATCCAGAAGATGTTTGCCCTGTGGTGCTTCCCAGCCTGATTCAGTCAGGCCTCCTCTGCCGGGCTGAGCTGTGGTGAGCAGCACACAATGCTCCTCTGTCCCTCCAGCGAGCTGCTTCACAGCTCCACAACACACAACAGCTCATTATGGAACCAAAGATCCCCCGACCAGCACTCCCAGTGCCTAAATACTGTCCCCTGCTGAGCACACACTCACTGTCACCGGCTCTGGTCGCACAGCCCGAGGCCACAAACAGCCAGTAAGGCCAGAGAGGGCAGGAAGAAATACAGAGTGTCACACACATGAAAGCACATGCACACACTCACACACTTAACCTACGTGAAGATGAACACACACCACCTTATTAGGCCAGATCCTAGTCAGCCATTAGCAGCCTGAGCTGAGGTCACAGAGGTCACCCAGCTGCTCTCCTTCATGGACGCTGATGACAGGGGGGTGTGACGGTCCGGTTAATTAACCAGCATCAGAAAACTGCCGGAGAGAGAGGGATGGGATGACAGCAGGGAGAGAGGTAGATAACACAGAGGGGAAATGGCTTGTTAGAGTGGACAGGAGACGACATTTAACCAAATCAAAGATCGGTCGATTAGATTACAGGAGAGGAAGATGATGGAGGGAGCGTCTTTCTGATCATCATGCAAGGTGAGATGAGAATCTTCCACTACGTTTAGTCTTGTGAGGACCGTGAAGATGTAAGAGGGCAAAAAAGAGCAGCAGGAGGGGAATTAGAGCATGATACGCCCTAATTATCAATCATGTTAATGAGGAACAGCCGCTCACCGGGTTCTCATCTCAGCATTGGTATTTACTGTGTGGAGGTGTGACTCTCCTCGAGGTATTTCCTCTACATCAACAAGTATGAATATTATAAGTACTACAAAGGTACTGGCTATTCCTGGATTACTGTGTTTCGAGGCTTACATAGTAGATAATGATGGGTTACTGGGGTACAGACAGGGAGATATTACATTAATTAATCATTAGGTAATGATTAGTTCACAAACATCTTTGAAACGACATACTGACCTCTTTTTTCTGAGTCATTCTTGATTTAATATGAAACATTAAGTTATTAATTACTCAATCATAAATGACTCTTTTTGTGCCCCTCAACTAAAGTGAAACATTATGCTAAGTCATTACAAGGTAGAATCATCAATTACTTGTGACTAAATCGTTAGTTACTCCTTTTGTGCCCCGTTAGTGAAAGTAACACATAACGCGGAGTATTTTGAGAAGCAGGTTCAAGACATAAATATCATTTCTGAGAGTCAGAAGCTAGTAACTACTCGTTAATATTTTTCACTTTACTCGAGTTTATATCTTAATGCTTCCGATTTTCATGGCTTGTGACTCGTTAAGCAGTATCTGATTGCAACCCTAGTCACTTGTTGCTAATGTCTATGTGATTTATCTGCTAAAGCTTTAAAACTGCTGACTGAATAATTGTTTGGAGCCTGAAGAGGTCTTACAATGCAGTGATTCACAATAAAAAGGAAAGATGAGAGATTGTTAAATTATTGCAGTTATGTGAGGTAGCAAAGAAGGTAGTGAGGCCAAACATTTTGTACAATATAAATCATCTTGTTACTGCTTGGAGAGACTCTGACCACAGATCTAAGTATTTAAATGCTCACTGTGGTGTCAGTGTTCAACCACATGGGGGAGCTTGTACAACAGCCAGGAACACTCATTCCGACCACATTACAGTCAGGTGGACTTCCGAGCCTCCTGATGGGGTTATTCTGTGGTGACATTCCTCCTGTCTACACAGTACTTCTCATTCTGACCTTCTTTTTCCTCCTGAGGCTTTTCACCTTTTAACCCTGTCTGCTGTTGCTGTGTGCCATTAACTTCATCTATTTTTATCTGTCCCTTCTTCTCTGGGATTTTAATTGAGACAGAGAAATTGAGTAATCTTTGTATTTGGGTCGGAGTTGCTTTGTTAAACTTACTCTTCACAAATGTTGGTCTTATTAAAGATGAATTGTAGGTGAGGTAGATCGAGGTTGAAGTATTTGTCCTTGTTTCTGTTTTCTGTTTAGGTGCCTGGGGGCTGTTGTTTCCATCCCAAAGGCTTACTTAGTTGTGACCAGCGTCATCAAATATTCAATATATAATTAGAATCAATAACTAATGTAGTGCCCTCTTTTTTCCTGTGTTTCCTGTACCAGGGTAATAGAGGTGAAAATGACTGTTCCTAACTCCAGATTTTAAAAAAATAATACTCAAGTTAAAGTTTAATATTTAAGTCTCAAAAACTCAATTTATCTGACTCTGTGGTTGATCAAATAGTTATGACCGTTAGTGATCAAACAACCCAAAAACCACCACCAGAAACTGATCCCCATGTTCCAGAATCTTGATTGGTGCACACAAATATGACATCACCTTTTTACAACTGAGCCGTGACCACTTCAAACCAGGAAGAAGAACAAAAAATCTCTCTTGTGCAACAACAAATCTGATCTAACTTGGCAGAAAGTAGCGTGTTCATGACGGACCCAATCTCTCCTAGTAAGAAGCTGATTGCTCGACAATTTGTGTTTTATTCAACTCAAACAGGTAATTCACCAGCTGGACAGATGTTAGTCATGTTAGTTATCACCTTATCAGTGGGAATGTACCTGGGAAGCAGCCTCTGACTGAACTCAGAACTCTTATTACTCTTGTCTGGGAACAAAGCAAATCATCAAGTGCTCACATGCTCAGTTCAAACAGATTTCCCAGATTTCCACTTTATCTAGTATCAGACAGGTTTGATGTATTGACTTTTTAACCATTCTGTGGATCTTAAGCAATGTGCGCAAGCTGAAACATTTTCACCCCTGGGGGAATACATTCTGATAATTGCATCCTTCCTATAGGCTTTTCATGCCGCCTCTAAAATTAATTTCTTTACAAACAAACAGAATTGGATTTGACACTGATGTGGAACCCAATTGATAATGTTGGATGGTTCAGTTCATCTGACAAATGCTACTGCTATGAGTCAAAATCCATTCATGTGGCTCTATAAGGATTTAACCTAGTTGAAAAGTCAACAGGCTAACATGCGTGCATAACAAACAAGCTGATGTTTAAAGGAGTTCTGTCATGTTGAACTTCTGTGACGTGTTAGCTGCTGTTGTTCTAGCAGAGCGGAGAGAGGCACTGAGGCGAGGGGATCGAGTACTTGCATAAAATCCAAAAGTCTTTCACAAAGAAATCCATAGTCCAGCAGCATTAAACAACTTAAACAAGTCATCCACAGGCTTATATAGGCACCTGAGAGAGACAGGAAGGTCTCATTTTCCACTTAAGGTTAAAATCCTACTAAAAAGTAGTTAATACATGTAAATTGCTGCAAATTGTATAAATGGAGCCCCTTTAACATGTGTAATGCTGTTGAAGTTCACCATCTTCAGTACACTTGAGGCTGATGATGATGTCATGAGGTTTGCAGATATTTGGTTAAAGGGACAAAGGAATGATGAAAGTTACCACAATCCATCCTGGGGAGCATGTTTTCATTCCAGCAAAGACATTTGAGTCCGTCATTAAATGTGGCGGCTCCAGATGACCAAAGTGATGATGAGGATTTTGTGAATCCTGATTGTCTGTAGAAAATCTCATTACAGTCCATCCAATATTTAGTATTACAAGATATGCATCTCAGTCTGAAGTTGTGGACTAATCACCCAACTGAGAGACTGTTAGCATGGCTGAAAACAGATTGGCACACAGTGTACCTGGGGTTTTTAAATCTCCTGGTGGTCTGGCACCTTGGATGAGTTGCCTGTTTTGCTAGCTTTGATTGAAAGTCAAGACACATTAAATGTGTGTTATCTCGTCTCGGCTGAAACAGGTGATAACTATCTTAGATCGACTCTAAAACCTCTGAGAAACTGAGAACATTTGCAATAGAGATTCAGGAGACAATTCAAGTGTTAACAGTGTATACTGCTGTTTATTAGGTGCTTTATTCATACAAAACAACACGCTGCAAAGTGTCTGTATCTATTGATAAAAGTAAGAATAAAGTGCTTGTTCCTCATTTGTACATGTTTGACTAAACATTTGAATTCTTTTCAGGATTTAATCTGAACTTGTTCTTAGATGTGAAAAGTAACATAACTCAGGCAGAGAGGTTGGAAATTCAAAATACAGAAATTATTTATTTTTTACACAGAGAAAAATAAGTGTGTTGAAGTTGAGCATATGTGTCATGCTTCCTTTAACATAGATAGATCTTTCTCTCATAACATTTATCTGTATATGATGCATAATCCTTTTAAAATGAAAACAAAAGCATATCATATTTACAAAGACTTGAATGGAAATCAAGAACAAAAAGTTTGACTTAACTGTAGATCATATATTGTCATATTGAATAAAACAAGAAATAAATAAAGATACCTCATTTCAAGATACCTCGTGATTTGAGAGAAGTACCCGGTCACCGTGTTTAAAAGTAGACGAGCTGTGTGTTGCCTAGATGCTGATGTTACAACTGAGAGTGTACAATACCTGAAACCAGAGCAAGTTATGAGCGAAACATATCCTTCTCTTTCACCAGATTTACAGTTTAAAACGCGTCCTCCAGGGTTCAGTTTTTACACTAGTTCAATACTTTGGTTGGATGCACACAGAGAGAGAAAACAAATGGACACGCAACCATTATCATTGATTAAACCCCCGACTCTCTGCTGATGTATAAAGGTAGGGTGGGCTGTAGTCTGTCCAGGCTGATCTGATTGTCGGAGTCCAGAACACACAGCATCTCCACCGTCTGCTCTTCCACAAATGTCTCTTTGAAACCCAAGTGAATCTCATCTCTCATCGTAACCTCTCTGTCACTTCTTACACTCAGGCTCCCCGCTTTCTCTTTCACATCCTCCTCATCCTCGTCGTCCCCGCAGCACAAAGCTACCTCGTTCTCGTAGCAGAAAGCACTGGGGGAGTGAGGGCCCAGTAGGTGGCGGGCTGCCCTCGGCGCAAACGGTGATGGAGACCTGGAGTAACTCGAGCTGGAGGATGAGGACTGCCTGCCACGACCTGTCATCATGCTCAGTTCCCTGGCACTGCAGTGAGGTGTAGATGGCACTTCGTAGGTCTTATGGAAGCGGGAATAGTCCACGTGGTAGCGGCCACTCTTCTCAAAGACCACAGGCTCAAAGCGGTGACCCCACAGGATCTCCTTTGCCAAGTAGGAGCTACGGGCCTGAGTGGTCATAGCTGTGGCCTCCACCATCCCCTCCAGGATGACCACGATCTCAAAGTCCTCCTTCTGCAGGTCGTTGCAGCTCAGATTATACAGAGGACTGCTCTTGTTGATTTCGTGGACCACCACAAGTGGTGAGACCAGAAACAGTCGATCCAGCCCGTCGTCATAGCCAACATCAATGTCTGTTTGCTCCAAAGGGAGGTACTCGCCCTCCGCCGTCACATGTGGCTTAATGAGCTGAGCGCGCACATGTGCTTCAACAATGTGGCTCTTGCGCATGTTCCCCAGGCGCCACATGAGGCACAGCTTGCCATCTCGCAGAGAGATGACAGCGTGATGTGAGAACAGCAAGGTCTGTGCCCGCTTCTTGGGCCGCACCATCTTTGCCATGATGGTTCCAATCATGAAGGAGTCAATAATGCAGCCCACGATGGACTGGACCACCACAGTCACCACAGCAACTGGGCACTCCTCAGTGACACACCGGAAACCATATCCAATGGTGGTCTGGGTCTCTATGGAGAAAAGGAACGCCCCAATGAAACCCTGAATGTGGAGGATACATGGCCGCCATTCGTCTTTTCCTTCCGCTACATTGTTTCGAGGATCTCCTTCCTGGACAGGAATGCGAAGGTCAAAGTCTCCGTGAGCAAGCGCCACCCCCCAGAAGATCAGGCCGAACAGCAGCCATGACAGAAGGAAGGTGGTGGTGAAAATGAGCAGCAGGTAGCGCCAGCGTATGTCCACACAGGTGGTGAAAATGTCAGCCAAGTATCGTCGCGGCTTATCCTCCATGTTGTTGAAGACCACGTTGCACTGGCCGTTCTTCTTCACAAAGCGACTGCGCAGGCGGCCGGTGCCCAGATCCAGGCCCAGACGACATGAGGGTGAAGCACGGCAGCTGTTGTGGACGATGGGCTCATTTGTCACTCGCAAGGACAAAGTCCCTCTCGCCTCATCACTTCCCGGACACTCTCCGCCTCCTTCTTCGCCCCGCATACAGGCCCCTGATAGTGTCTGCTGAGTCAGAGGACTGTGGCCATTGTGGAGGCCCAGGCTGGAGATCTTCAGGGCATCTTCATCTGTGGAAACGATGCTGTATCTGAAAGAGCAGAGCAGAGCAGGGAGAAAATTAGTTCAGGTGAAGTGACAGTTTATTTAGCCATGACCTGCTAAGTTACTACACATACCCTGTCAAACTTTGCATATATATGATAAAAAAATTAAAACATAACCCTATTTGGCTGCTTAGGTTGTATGCAGTTTTCATATTTAACATATAGGGTTAGGGTTATTAACCCTATATAGGGTAATACCCCCCAAAAACGACTAAAGTATGCTTAATGATGTGCTCCATGGTTTGTGAAGCATTGGCTAGCAGCTACAATTGGTAGCTCGGCATGCTAACGTTTGAAGCTTATATTAGCAGTAGACAAAGATAGCCTACTGTTAAATGTATTCTTTACATGTTTGCTCTTGAGCGTCTGGTTTAGGATGGGCTGAAAAAATACAATGAATACCAGTATCTGAGAGTTGTTCTCACTACAGCCCCATGCACACTGCTTCTACATGAGCTAATATAGTTACAGAATAGAAAATCAGCGTTGGGGGGGATGTGACTTTTCTCATATATGACCTTTTAAATAGGGTTTAATAATTGTCTTTATGAATGGTTAAGAACTCAATCAAGCCACAACTTTTGGGTTGCAAGATTGTAAAAATCCCTTGTATCCCTTGCCCCCGTCAGCAGATATAAATGTTGATGATTTATATATAGGAGATAATGCAGTTACACAATCTAGCAAACTCATCAGTTAGAGCCCATGAGTCCCAACAACCAAAGCTGGTATGTCATTTGCATAGGAGTATAAATATTAATGAGTATATTAAGTTAAGTTAAGTTAATTGGGTTATTTTCCAGAAGGTTACATGTTCAGTTTAAGGGTAGACCTGATGAACTATGTGTACATTTTAGACAATCTGGCAACTCAAATGTTTGGGTTTATTGATCTATTTGGCATTAGTTGATAATCTATTAATCATTATAAACCATTTATAAAGGGTGACTTCTAGCAAGGAAGTTATGTTTTGACCCATGTCGGTGTGTTGGTTGGTTTTGTCAGCTGGATTAAGTAAAAACCAACAGATTTCCATAAAACTTGGATGAAGAATGGGTTGAGTGTATTAAAGTATATTATATCTGATAATGAATAAGGCGTGACTGAGTTAAAGCGGACTGTCAGGCTTCGGTGGAGGTATGCACTCTACTGAGTGCCATTCTAGTTAAAAAGATGTTTTACTGTTTTTAATATCTGCAGCACATTTACGATCGCAGCAGTTATTTTTCAGTGGACTTTTTTATTTTAGAAGGACCAGAAATAGCGTAAAAGGTATTTTTATTTTCTTCAACTAAGCAGTGATGGTCAGAGGACATAGTTTTATTTGCCATTGTCTCTTACCTGTTGACTCGCACCGCTCCCATGGCACCGGTGATCATCAGGCTGTGTCTGCGAGGGCAGTAATGTAGGTTGGGGCGGACAGTTCCAACCATTAAAGTAATGTTGCTAGACAGGGAGGCAGTATGAGCTCAGGTCTGTCTTAAATTTGTTACGAGCCCTGCCGTCTCATGATTCATTTTCTGTGAACAAAGGGGACAAAGAGGAGATTTCTTCAATCGTCAGAATAGAACAGGACAAAAAAAGACTGACAATACAAGAGTTAACAAAAAAAAAAAAGAAAAAAAGAATCAATAGCAGAGGAGCTGGAATCTTTCCCTTGGAGCACCAAAACTGATTGTTAGGATAAAAAATGGTTATACAATCCCAAGTTCCCTTAAAGGGAAACTCCATCAATTTTACATGTTAAAGTGTTTTTACAGGTCTTGTTGAATGTGAAAGAAGTTGTATCAGGTCTTCTGTGACTCCTGAGGAAGCTGCATGTAATCTGATAAATTATCTCCAGTATTGTCACTCAGTGGTTATGTTGCATTGTGGGCAATGTAGGCCCCGGGTTTTGAAAAGCAGTCCACTGGTAGCATTTTACTCCTATAACAGTTTCTGACTCATTATTGACAGTTTAAAACAAAGATAGAGATATAGAGGATCACCTGCATTTTCCTACACATTCTTCTTCCTTTTCAAAAATGTGGGGCCTACACAATGCAACTAAACTACTGAGTGACATCACTGGAGCCAATTAATCAGATTACATGCAGCTTCCTCTGGAGCCACAGAAGACTTTATACATCTTTTTTCACATATGCATTTAGTACTCCCCAAGACCTGTGAACACACTTCTTCATTCAAAATTGGTGAAGAATTCAAAAAAGAGTTACCCTTTAATTGACTATTTTCCTGCTCAGCACACTTGGATTATGACAAATAATAATTAGGGATCCTAGATATTTAAAGAGCTAGAAACATCTGGCAGGCCAAACTGAACATAGTGGGCACCTTGAGCAACACAGCGGTGCTTTGAACTACATGCTAATGTCAACATGTTAACATGCTTACAGTCACAAAGGTGACATGCTACGTGGTCACCTTTATCAAGCATTTTAGCATTTAGCGTCATTTAGCTTAAGCTATTTGTAACAGTGGACTGACTGATGGACTCACATTAGCGTCCATGGAGCCACGTCACTAACGTGACTAGAAATCAGAAAAATCAAAACTCCAACCCTGAAAATTTCGGCTTTGCCCTAATGCACGGAGCAGACCAGACAGTTTTGTGTAATGAAAGCTTATTGATTAGGTCCTTGCTAGTGGTTAGCCTTAGGGACCTTCAGGCCAACCAGGGGTGGAAAACCAGACAGGCAGTGGAAGGGACAAAGGTCTAAAAAGAGATGAATCAGTGGTAATCTACTGTTAGAGGAACAATTGATCTGCTGTTTGGCCTGATGACAAGGTTGCAGGGTAATTTCGCTCGGCTTATTATGTCAGCATGCTCTGAACCAGGAGGAAAAAAAGCACCAGGTTGCATAACCAATAGAAGACCAATCGCACGCAATGCAAAAGTACGTTTGTGGTTCCTGTTTTATTGTGCATGAATCACTTTGCATGACATAAATTAATTGACATTAATTGGTAGAGATGGATTGTCTTGGGAAAATGTCTGACAACTGCAGTTTAAAAGCCTTTGTTCAATATCCCTGTCACGTCGATAACAAGCACAAGCAAATAGAAACACACTCAGGCACTAACACATACACACACACGTAGAGATTTCGAAGGGATTTGATGTCACGTCATGTGGACTGTGCGCAGCCCTTGTGTGTGAAGCTTCCAGACTCTTTTTCCTGCAACACTGAGGACAGATGTTATGAACTGGCAGCTGATTGGCTGGATGAAGGGTGATTTTCGACTGGATAATCCCAAAAGGGCAGATGATTACATCACCTTGATAACCCCCACAGCTGGAGGAGCCTGTCTCCTCAATGTTAATTCACATCCTTTCTTACAGGAGTTCTTAAAGATGGCAGCCAATATGGCGGGTCACAGAGTTCAGCCCCGTGTCAGAGCCCGCGGTGTCATGTTTGGGATCAGGGCAACACACAGTCCACATGTCAGTCTGTTGCTCCAGTTCATATCAACTGGTGAAGAGCACCCTGTGGTTTTCACATCAGTGTCGCTTGTTTGTCCTTTATCTATGCCGTTTTTTTTATCTGTTCGATTTTAATTACATGTATTGTCCATCCCACATGGAATTACACCGCTGTCCATCAAACATCAGAAGTAGAGAACCCCTTACATTACACAAAACCAAAAACATTATGTTCAACATGTTCTTCTACGTAACTTTAAATGGCATGTTTAATGTGTTAAAATAGGATGTGCCTTAGCTTAGAGCATAAGAAAGTAAATAAATGATACAAAACCTTTTGTCCAACTTTAATCCAATCTCTGGGCATCATCTACATTTGAAAAATCAAGTTTACCTTTTTATCTTTTTACCTCCGCCAAGGAGGTTATGTTTTCATCCGTGTCATTTGTTTGTTTGTTGGTTCCTCAGCAGGATTACACAAATAATGCTGAATGGATTTTCATGATACTTTGGTCATGGCACAGAATAGACCCTATTAACTTTTGGTTCAGATCTGGATAAAGGTACAGATCCAGGAATCTTTTCTAATTTTCTTTAAAATTTCTCAGGGATGCATACTGATGAAAACAAATCTGGATCTAGCAGATGTAAAAACGTTTTATTTGATATTCGATTAGGCTTGATTTAATTAATGGGGGCCTTGGTGGAGGTATGCACTCTACTGAGTGCCATTATAGTTTATCAAAGCATTGTGTGGTTCCAAGTAAGGAAGACAATACAAAACCAAATGGAACTTGTTTTATATGTAATGGAGACAAATTAATCGAATAAATCTGCTTGTATTTTGTTGAGATGTTATCAACATTTATTTTTGTTGTGCTGTAGAAAATAAACATTCACTGTATTATGTTGTCTTTATTACATTCTCCCAAGAAAAAGTCATCAGCTAAAACTCTGATTCTGACACCCAGGGATGCTTAAAGGGGTTCAAATGGGTAGGCAACAAAAAGAGGAATAATTAATTTTCACTATAACAACATTCATAACATACGTATATTACATTACTTATGACTATTTTCTGTAAAACAACATCTAAAAGCGAAATTCTTATCAAATGGGGGTCCATGCACTGGTGGACTCATCATGTTCCTTCATGTTCTTTGGACGATCGTATGGTAAATAAATCATGACAAAAGGGTGAAATGTATTATGACGTTGGTGCTGTTTACTAATCTGTGTCAATTTAAGGGAGCAGTGCTACTTTTCAAGAATGATATTTGTGTTTGTCATCATCAGTGTCACTCACCAAAGCTCCAAATCTCATTAAAAACATTAATAACAAGATTGATGAGCAGGGGACACAATAAAGATAAAAACTGTCCAAAAATGTGATGTTCAGTTGTTGTATTTTGAAATTATGTTTATTTGGTCCTATTGGTCAAAACAGAGGGGATACCTGATAGCATACCACAGAATAATTGTAAAGTATGTATTAAAGTGTTGTTGCCTTGACAACATGACAGAAATGTATACAAACAACAAAAGTTAGCAAGGGTCAAAGTTTATCACCACTCACTGTCCACTTTTATGTTTACAATCACCCGACACAAATTTGAAAAATCTTTTTTCGTATATTTGTATATAAATAAATAATCTGTATATATATATCCTATGTTTTGTATAGCACGAAGAGTTTATGAAAAGACATTTAGGATTTATGACCATGAACTTAGTAGTAGTGTGACTTTTGGGCCCACATGGACATGAAGTGCTCCTGCTGGTGACCCATCTCCATGAAAACAAAGCAGGAAACTCCAAAAGCTATTATGTTTACTGGGTGTTGGGATTGTTTTGTCACAATCCAAACTATGATTTTCCAACCTCCTCTTAGACATAAATCATTATAAGCGTCACAAATGTAGCACTTGACTGTAATGCGATCCATTTCACTCATTTCATGTTTGTTTTCATATCTATGACTCATCAAAAATCTATATTTGTTTCATGCCTCCCCAGTCAAACATGCTCACTGTCCTAGTTTTGTTTACATTGTTTGTTTTGTTTTACTGTTCAAAGTAACATAGATTTAAGATATTTGTTCATGTCTCTGTGGCTGTAAATGTGTTGCTGTATTAATGCTGATGACTGTAAATACTTTTCTTGTCTGTATTCGTCTGTATGACTTTTTCTTCTCAGCTGATGGGAGCCCTGGGGGAGAGCGGCAGTAATTAATGGTTGATCATAGTTACTGTTTTAGCCGTCTCCATAGGAACATCTCTTGTCTCTCTGTGGGGCTGATTCGTGGCAGTGTCTATGTGGTGATGGTTTATCATGTGAGACAACGTGGTGAGGAGGAGGAGGAGGAGGAGGAGGAGGATGAGGAGGAGAGGAGAGAGGTAAATAGGACTCTCCCTAGAGTTTACCAAGTATCCTGTAACTCATAAAGAAGCACACAAACCTACAGCACTCTACAAAGGCAAGATGATCATTACAGTGCGCTGGAGAGGATTGCTCAGTGTCTGACGTAGCTCTTATTCAAGTATGTCATTGCAACCAAACTGACGTATATTACAGCATAATCCAATGCAAAAGAAAGGATGGAGGAAGCCCTCATCGGATCCCCGATTACGACATCCCTTAATCTCCAAATCCAAACAACAATATGAAAGGTGGATGTCACTGCATGGCCTGGCTTAAGGCCTTTGGTGTAATCTGTGATCTGATGATATGACAAGGGATAAAGGAAAGAAGGGGCCGAAGAGAGGAAGAAAGAAAGAAAGAAAGAAAGAAAGAAGGAAAGAAAGAAAGACAGACAGAAAGAAAGAAAGAAAGAAAGAAAAAAAGAAAAACCTAACTAATAGGTTTTACAGGTGTTGACGTCTGACACATTGGACATGGTGTGAGGAGAGATACAGATTAAGATGAAGAGATTATGATGTCAGGAGATGCTACTACAACATGTAATGCCATTTTCCCAAAAGCAGAGGATTTACACTGAAAGTGCAAAAAATCACAGTTTACACTCTTTGTTGTGTAAATGCCTTTTTCGAAAAGTGAAAAAGAAATGTGTGAAAATGTTGAATTTGTCATATCATGCTTTTCAGAGGTGATTCTCTTCTCTCTCGGTATCTCTGTGCAACATGCTTGGTCCACAGAGGCAGAGGACGCTGCTCCTTCTCTATTTTTTGAGAGGCAAGAGGGATGAAATACTTATTGACAGAAATAAAACCAAATCTCACTATGATGTATAAAAAGATTCTTCCAGCTAAAATACCGTATAAATAGCAAGTGTAAAATAGCACATGTTTTTTTTTTCCTCCTGTCCTCCCCAATTTTTTGATTCACCTGACGCCACCGCTTTAATCTGACATTTAAGAAGTACCTACATGTCCCTGTGGACAGTACCGGGTCCACACAGTGTCCCAGTCCCACAGTGAGACACAAACAGGGAATTGTGTGCACAACAGGAAGGTACTTATTTATAGCAGAGGAACGAGTGTTACAAGACATAAAAACAAATTAACAGTTATACATTAGCAATAATCCATTCACGGGACGAAAGCAATTCAAATCGAGTAGTAGAATATAACTATTTTAATTTACTCAAATACAAGTATTTTTTATTTGCTGCTTCTTTTTACATTACTGTATCTACTTCACATCATTTTAGAGGCCCAAAAAAATCAGGTCGGTGTTCACAACCACCCCTACCAGCCAAGTTGTAATTCACAACATTCAGAAGGTGCCAAATTATTTAATACAATCTTTCACAAACACACTCAGTAAGACGTATTTTAAGACAAATTATATCTGGTGCACAGGCTATGTAATTATTATTATTTCATTTTTGTCTCAACAACCATCTGGCCACACCTGGGAATTAACTCGCGACACCCTTATGGGTCCTTTAAGCTCCTTTACCACATGTTGTGTGTTTCCTGGTAAAGAGAAAAATAGAAAACAAAATGGAGTTTGGTTTTTGATATCACTAAGATGGCACTTCGATTAAATCATCTTGTGTTTTGCAAAGGTGTTGTCACAGACATTTTTATATCTTGGTGGACATTAATGCTCCATATTTAAAAACGTTTACTGTTTTTTTCATCATTTATGACTGCATAACATATGAAAATAAGACATTTATGTACATGTAATCATGCTATGAACTAATTGATCTCGCTGTGTTTTAAAATAAAAAATAAACTGAAACTTAAGTTTGTGGAAAACCTTTGAAACCAGGACTTTTACTAGCAGTGGGGTACATCAACAGTCTGGTGTTTCTAGTACTTCATTAATATTCAAAATTTTGGTTGTCTCAGCTTTAAAAGGCCTGTCAACTGTGTCATGCCAATTCAAAATTACGTGGATAAAAGTGAAGTTTCCATTTTTGCACATGCATCAGCGCAGGAGGAAGTCTTAAATGCCGATCAATGGTTCACACAGCGCAACCAGAAGTTATGACGGGGCAGTTTGCAAACTAAGCAGCAGCTGTGACGTGAGTTTCGTTTCATTGAGGCCACAGGAGCTGTCCAGTGCTGAAAATCAATCCAAAGCCTGCAGGAATAATCGACAGCTGGGATGGGGAGGGGTGGTGGTGGCAGGGGTGTTGGTCGGGCAGAGCCGAATACTACCCTAACCTTGAAAATGATTATGGCCTTTAAAATCTTTACCTCTATCTGTTTACACTACCCTCATTTTTTACAGTCGACTTACTCAGCCACATGAACGTTTTGTTTAGGTATTGATTGGGATTTCTCAGTAGTTGGTTAATTACGGGGACAGATGAACTACTGCAGGACTTAGCAAGGTTTGTTTAAAATGCTGTTTTTTTTTCAAATTGTAAGATTTCAAAGTTAAATCAGGAAAGTAAACAAGTTGGAGGCAAGAGTTATTCATTCTTGATCATAACAACATTTTAAAAAAGCTTGTTTTTGTTATATAATTGTTGTTTTTTCTTTTGAACTTTTCCAAACAGAAATAACACGAATAAAAGAGGATAGTAAAGATACTTACCTTTGTGTGACTGCAGACTGAATCACTTGAAGACCAACATAGGTTTCATCCTCATTAAAAGATGCTCGAGTAGCTTCACTCTTGGCACCGTCCACTCTTCTTCTTTTCTTCCTCCTTCATCAGACGAACACCTTTTTCATCAATCTGCTCCCAGATTTCTCCTGCACAAACTTGTACTGGTCTCCAGTCTGAGCTTTGTCTTGTTGCGCCATAGTCGCTGAACGGAGTCGCTCCTGCCTGCTGGTTGTGCATCTGCCCCGATCCCTGCCAGTCTGTGTGTGTGTGAGTGTGTGAGTGTGTGTGGGGGGGAGAGAGACAGAGAGAGAGAGGGAGAGAGAGGAGAAGAGAGAGGAGAAGAGAGAGAGAGATATCTGATTATGTTCCTATTTATATATGCTATTGTTTTCCCCAGAGTGTGGAGATGTGGATTGTATAATTTAGACTTCAGCCCACTCAGACAGATACTTGTGCTGACATCCAAAAACACCAGTGAGGACTATTATAATCCTGTAGAGACTCAGAAGAGTCTCTGAGGCATTTTACAGTGTGTTTATATCGACTTTGTGGTGCATAAATGGATTTTTCTGGTTTCATATTACATCACAATGACAATGTTAAATAGACTTAGTGTAGAGCTGCGATAATCTAGTATGAGTTTATAGTAATCTTGAGTGTTTTTAAACCTGTTCTGCTTTATTTGTATGTAAGTATATGTTGATTTTTCACATTTTTGTGGCAATCAGGATACAAGAAGCAAAAAAAAGAAACGCGTATAAAGACATTAAACACTTATACAATAATAAATAAACTACATTTCTTTATCAGAAAGTACAGGATTGGTTGGTTGCTTTGTAAGTTAGTAAGTCAGTAATATGACGCATGTTCATATATTTTGGGATGTAGGTGTAGGTGGATTTTAGGAGCATATGTTTGCTTTTCCATGGTCAGGCAACTTGAGAAGCTTTTCAGCCACTGATACAATCAAACTGAAGATCAATATTTTAAAATTAATTCAGAAACCATTATATCTTGTCTGTTTGATACAAAAGCACACAAGGGCAGAGTGCACTTGGTGCTTTGTATGGTGGGTGTATGAGAAGTGAAACCTTCTTAAGGAAATCATTTGTTTTGTTCTTTTGTTGTTTTGTTTTTTATTAAAGATACACAAAACAGATTGAAGGCTTCAACTTGCTATATGGAGGTTTTTTCTTTCCTTCAATAATTGCTGTTTATCAGAAATAAAAACAGCGTAATTCAGATACCAAATATATTGTTTACATATGAAATAGTTTTGGACCCAAAAGAAGAATAATTCCATGATTAAAACTTCAATTTAGTTTCTACAATTTATGTCTGCACAGTTTTGCATGACCGGTGAGAATCATGTTTTACTTGTTGCTGTTTAACTTGCTTTTCTGTGACTGCACTTCCTCAAATTTATGAAACTCACAAGACACACATAGTCAAAGCAGCAGAGGACGAGTTGTTGTCATTTTATTCCTAGTTTCCCATAATGCAGTTTCTATATTAGAATTCTCCTGCGTACTAAATGCCTACAGACTAGCATTATTTCAAACGACACAAAACACTCCGGTTGAGGTTCTTTAAACTACTGTGCACACAAACAACTTCACAAACTAAGGAATTAAATAATATTTAAGTCAAGAAAATAAACTTCAGCTGGGCGTTGAGGATGAGCAGTCTCTCAGCCTGAGGAAAGAAGCTGCTCTGTAATCTGGTGAAACGACAGCGGCTACTTCTGTACCAGGACGGTGAAGAGGCCAGCCTGTTCTCACTTGCAGCTTGTCAAATAAAGCAGCCTGGTCAGGTGCCAGCTGTCAGTGCCTCTAAGTTTGAAGCTGTCACCCCTTGAGCATCATTTCTGGAAGCTCCTCTTTTGCACTGTAGTATAATGCACAAGAAAAATCTGGTTGTGTTGACAGTTGGTACACAGGACTTAATAACGCAGGTATCGAGTCCCATGTGTGATGCAGCGTCAGTGGTCACCAACCAAGCTGCTGTATTTGACGAAATGAAAGTGAGAACGTGCTGAATAAGTTGTGGTGGGAGCTGCTGTTATCTTTCAGTATCCTTTAGGTGCAGACACCTCACCTATATCTCTGATGCTCAGGAGATGAGTACCAGTGATGTCCTGGGAAGTTTAAATCACCTGCTGCAGGGTTTTCTCAGCCGAGATACACACTGATCACTACAGAAAGAAAACTATTTGGAAATGATCTGAACCATGACACAGGAACAAGACACACAAAAAAAATCAAATGGTTCATCCAGTGTTTAGTAATCAAAACAACAACCTTTAGGAATTATGACTTTGACTTAACTTGGGTCAAGTAGAAGGTTAAACAATATTGTATTTTTTTGGAAGAAACACATTACTTGCGCTGCCAACCATGATGCGTAAACAGCCAGTCTATGGAAGATAATCATAGAGGCGGAAGAAAGTAATTGCCACAATCTCTTCCTCCTCTTTCTTTGTCCTGCATCTCCGGCTTGAGCGGCAGCACCCAGCAACCCACAGCCACACTGCAACTATTCATGATGCACTGATGAGTTATAATTGAAAGGTAAAAATGAGAAGTTCAACAGTGGTGACACTTTTACTGAGAGGTTGAATGGCTCTGACCTCTTTGGGTTCACCGTCATGCGGTCCCATGCCAGGAGAAGTGATTAAGTTAGTTATTAGTAACACTGATGTCTTATATCCGCTTACATAATCGTGATTTGTGTTTATGTCCTTCCGCAATTACTGGTTTCTTTAATTTTGTCAAGTAACTCTTAAAATGAGGAATTAATCAAACGTTGACCTGCAAGTCACAGAGAATCTAGGGCAGCAGCTGTAACCGCACCGTATGTAGGTCTCAGTCAAAACACAACTAAAGCGATAGTTAGTGGAGGATCATGGGACTGAAGGGAGGAAATGTTTAGAGGCTTTATTCACATTACGCTCTCACTCTGAGTCCCCTCCAGAAGGTGATCAAATGAAACGCATCCTTTACCTTGAATAAACTCACTGATTTCTCTGGGTTTGAACAGTGTCATGTACGATACAGAGTGAAATATCTTTGGTCGGACAAAACAAGCAATTTAAGGACGTCACCTTTGGGTTTCTGGGAATTGAGATGGACTTTTTTTCACAACTGTTTTGTAGACTAAACAATTAATTGAAAAAGAAATGTATTCTGGGATGTCTGAGATGGCATGTGAAGCAGCCAGTCTTAATAGCTCTTATGAAAAGAGGGATTTTCTTTTGGCAGCGTGGCTGATGTTTGATTTTGTGTGTGTGTGTGTGTGTGTGCGCGCAAGCGTGTGTGTGTGTGTGTGTGTGTGTGTGTGTGTGGGACGCTGCTGAAATCAATCTGGACGGCTACCTGTGTGCCAAAATAATCTCCCCTGCTTTCAGTTTCCGGTAACCATTCATCCCAGAAATAGACCCAACAGAGAACTGGCTGCTTCTGCGGTCAAAAGCGTTTTGTACTTGTTGCACTGGACAGATTGAACGCCATCAGTCTCTGTGAATACATAAAAGTGCAGTGTTGATTGAGCAGGGCAGCGTGGTGTCAGCCACATCCGCTTGAGGCCGGCTTTATGGTGTCTTTCTTGAGATCTCTTTGAGGTGTTATTGCCAATTATACACAACTCTTTAGTTTCCATGGAAACCTTATTTTTTCTGTTCTTTCTTTCGCACATAAATACACATGATGTACACGCTCTCTCTCTCTCTCTCTCTCTGTCTCTCTCTCTCTCTCTCTCTCTCTCTCTCTGCACCATTTATTTTTACAGCTCGTTCCTTTTTAGTTTCGTGAGACAACAGGTGGGTGCTGCATTGTGTGGGAGGGAGGCTGGGGTTCAGTGATACAGGACTGAGCAGGTGTAGGCTCAGGTCAGAGGTGAGGGGATTAACTAAGTGGGCATGTAGAGGGGCCGAGTGGGCTGAGGATAACTCACAGGCGAGGGAACATAATGTCCTCCGAGTAAAAAGTGTAAATGAAAGACAAGTCGTTTTTTGTTGTGTTGGCCAGCGAAGACAGTAGTTTGATGATTCATGTACAAAAAGTTTTACAATCAAGCACGAGGTGGCACTTACACTTGAGAAGTGAATGTGGGCTGCACATAAAGATAGTACAATAACATATAAATAATAAATCAATACTGTTGAGGCATGAGGAGGAAAACAGCCCGTGTTGCAGCCACACTCTCGTGTCGTGTGTGGCTAATAGAAAAACCCTCTAATTAGAGAGTGTTAAGTCATGCAGCGGGACATGAAGCTGAGCGAGGTGAAGGAAAGACCGTCCTCGCTGCCAACACGGCCATCTGTGTGTGGAAATAGCCCTGATCTAGGTGGCAGTGAGATATTAATGCGTTTCGGTGGCATAATTTGCTGGAGGCACTGTCTCCATCAGGACGATCCATCATTTGACACAGCAAAGCACGCACACACACGGGCACACACAGGAAAAAAAAACCTTATTGTTGAGGTCAATGACAGAAATCACCACCAAAAGCTCTCGACACCACTATAATAACTCTTCCCTTCAGTCCTTTTTGGATTTGATAAGCAGATGATGGGAGCTATTTTCTGTAGTGCCGGCCGTCTCTGTGGCCTTGCTTCATGACTCCCCCTCGAACGCCACTAGAGCCAATTTACTCAGAAGCAGGCGGACGCCTCATTCCTCACTCTCAGAGCCGATCCAGGTCAACATGTTTTCAGTAAAGTAGGCCGACGGGGGCGATCACTCCCAGCGCTTGAATAAATTTACTCTAAATAAAAACCGTATACAGCATTGCTCTATACCAACACACCACATACACTTTATTCTCTTTATTTTGTTTGGCTCCTAACCTATGGCTTTTCCTAAACATAGACTGCTTTTGAACATCTTATGAAATTTATCACAAAACAACTCCAAGGACCTGAGCTCATTGTTGGCAGGGTTTCTCTTTGACACCTTTTGACTAAATAAGTGTTGCAAGCATTGCTTTAATTTCTCTCCAGACAGGCTTACGTAACAATATAGTTATTCACAACAGAAAGAACCAGACAAGGCTGAGAAATCTGTGCTGACATTTAACAACTCTGAACACTGTTTCTTATACGATTTTAAAAGTTAGACTTTTACTTCTTGTGTGTCAACTTACACGTGCAGTAAAGCTTTATTACCCTCACTATCATAGTATATATATTTAGTATAATATGTGCTAATTCTGCATTAAAATCTCTAAAAACAACTGGACCTGTCTTATATAATTTGTATAGCTGTGTGCTTACATTATCCTAAATGTTTCCAACAATGTTCAAACTGAGTGAAATCGAGAAGTTGACTGGAGGTGTTCCATCAGGTACTTCCTGGATAGGGAAGTCAATGAAGGAGACAAAGGTGAATGAACTCTGAACATTACCTTGTGTGAAAATATGTAAATGAGTCACATCGGATGGTTCTTTGTCAGCAGGAACATTTGTTGTTTGTTAGTGTTACTCATGCAAGAATTTATCTGCCCCATACAGCCAGATTTACTGAACACTAGCCGTAAGCTAAAGTTAGCGAGCAACGGCACACTGGCTGTGCAAGTGTGTGGTTATGTGTGCCCTTACCATTTTACCGCAGTTAGTTTGAATACATCTGAGGTTTAGGTTTCAATGATTTGTACAACAGCAGTTAATACAACTGACCATATAGCAAGGGATCTCTGTCTGCCTGTCTGTCTGTCTGTCTGCATGTCTGTCTGTTATTCACATATCTGGAGACCTGTTTATCTGATCTGCTTCACACTTGGCAGATTGGTTCTTGAGGACACAGTAAAGCGCAGTGTTGACTTTGGTGCCATTAGGACGAGCAACATGTTCAGTGTTAATACATTTTGAATGATCAGCGAACAGCGCTCTGTGCAGCAGCAGTAGAAGCTTCATGACTCTGCAGACTGAAGCTGGGCTCACATGTGATTCATCTCACGTGATCTCACGGAGAAGCACACTTAAACAAATTGGAGACTAGCAATGTGCAACTACTTGCTGCAGTAACGTGTTGTAGTGAGAGAAAAAAAACAAAGGCAGGAGGTTAAATGAGTCTGGTAGAGTGGGGAAACATGGTCAACACAGGTTTTATATTCTTCAGGTAGAACTGGAGGTGAGATTTTAAGTTTCTGTCAACAGTAGTAAGCTATCTTATGTCAACCGCAAGGGCCAGAATACAAAATGGAGATTAGCGTGGTGCAACTACCTGCAGTATAAAGGCACGGCAGTGAGGAACAAACAAAAGCAGACGATTACACAAGTCCGGATGAGCGCAGAGTCAGCAGGAGTTTTCTACTCTTCAGAAAGAACTGGAGGTGAGCTGCTCTGGGATTCCTCTCTCATTGGTTGTTGTGGTCCAGCTGGGAAAGTACGGATGTTATCAGACAGATTTCAAATTATAGATATCACACATATTTGATATTATTGTGGCAGTCCAGAGGAGATTTGGGGTGGTTCAGGAGGCTTGAGATGCTCTCACGCCACTAGTTAATCTGTGCAGTGGGTTTTTAACCGGCAGTGCACTAGTGTTCAGTCACACGCCATAAGGGTTTCTTAGTGTGTGTAATTCAATATTTTATATTATTGAATATAATATGCTATGCTATACCATGTTGCAATTGTTTAAACAGCCATTGAGGATGCTTCATAGGAAAACTGTTGACAAATATATAAATATAAACTCAATGGGAAAGAGTTATCAATTTAATGTGACTTTAAAACATAAAGCAGTCTCATCTGGTGCACTGGTGGCTGTTTAATTAGTTAAAATGAATTGATAGAATCTATGGTTAACTTATATAAAGCCAGTCAAAGCATGCCTGTAACACCAGAGATGAGTCAATAAACAGTTTAAAAATAAAAACGATTTTCGCTGCAGAGAATACAATTTTCACATGTAAAAGCCAAACGTCCAGGCTGCACCTTTGAGGCAACTCCACTGCTTTAAATAAAACATAGAATATAGATTTATAAAATGTGTGGGCTTGTTGATCTGACAGAGAAAAGGATGGTAGAAGTTGTTGAGTTCAGAAGGTTGTACTGAGCAGGAGCACTGGTCATAATCAATACTGGCCCTGGGTCAGGGGTAGGATCAAGGTTAGGAGTGCTGGATCAATGTTTGCCCTTGACGCTGCAGTGATTTCTGACAGAGGTTTAATTAATAATCATCTTTGATTGTTCTTATTATGAGAGACTCTTTGTATTATCAATTATTTTCATCTTATTTTGAATCCAGGAGACTAATTTTGACATAAAACCTACAATTCTAGCACACAGCAGCACATTCTCACAGATGTCCATGAATCTCTGTGAGCTGGTGAAAACAGTCATTTGAAAGGAAGAAAAACGTAAAAGACTCAGTTAAAACTTTCAAAGACACCTGCCCAGGTGGATGGTAGGCACTACCCCTAGCAGGGTTACCCCCATGTTTGCAGTGTTATCCCTTGAGAGTTAAACATGGGATTAAAAGGCGCTAGTGTAGAACATTCGGACACTTCCTACAGGCCACTGCTGGAGAAGTTTAAAGGAACTGTTTACCCAGAAAGTAAAATTCAGTCATTTTCTGCTCACCCACACCTGCCGACTTGACGGTAGAAAGTCAGGTGAAGTTTTGTCTAACATTTCTGGAGCTTCACAGCAAAACAGCATTGCAAGTAACACATAAATTAGGACATGTTTTGAAACGTAAAAAAAACAAACTCCAAGTCCCAGAATTGATTTAAAATGACGTCACACTTTTCTGGGACGAAGGGTAGCTGCTGACTCAGTTTGTCTGCCTTTTGGTGGTGCATAAAAGCTTAAAGGTGTTCAAACTCACCGTAGAGCTGAGAGGAACTGGAGAGTCAGATGATAATTTCGTCCTGTTTTTTCTCTACAAGTGAAACATCAACATAAACGTATAACAGCTCATGTCCAAAATCCCTACATTGCACTAAATTTACTGTCCAGAGATGCAGTGTCATGTGACACCACACTGATCAGTGATGATGCAAAATGAAGATGATTGATAAGTGTGTGATACGCAGGTACATGATGACTTCATACCCAATATTTGACAATTCCATTTGTCAAATCAGTAAAAACAGTAAAAAAGTTAAGCTCAGACTTCAGTATAAACTCTCACAGTCATAACTGTGTCACCTTCGTGTTTGTTTCAAGTTGTGTGATCTGAACTTCTCAAACTGCATTTCCATGGATACTGGCTCTACTCTCCCGTTATAGCAAGAGCTGCTAGAGAGGCTGAATCTAGCTTCTGTATGCATGTCACACGACAAAAATATCTCGCCTTAATTGTCATGTTGCGTGCCAAAGATGTTTAAAAATACTCCAGTGTCTTAGAGGTTCACTTAACGTTGTTGCATGACATAATGTAGGCTCACAAAACTGTAATTTATCATCAGGACTTGGACATGTTACACAAGTTTACACACAAAAGCACATGCATGCAGGTAGACACACATTTTGAAAGGTACACTTATAGATATCATATCTGTGGATGTTTCATGAGCTTATTTTAAAGGGTTAGGGTTTAATTGATGTTTGTGTGTGTGTGTGTGTGTGTGTGTGTGTGTGTGTGTGTGTGTGTATGTGTGTGTGTGTGTGTGTGTGTGTGTGTGTGTGTGTGTGTGTGTGTGTGTATATGTGTGTGTGTGTGTGTGTGCGTGTGTGTGCAGAGGCTCTGCCGAGACAAACGGCCCCCTCTTGTGGCTTTTTCAAACACTGTTATCCCTCCTGAAAAACAGCCTCAGCACTTTGTCATCCGACAGGAATTAAGTCAACTAATGATGTCAACAGTTTTCAGAGATGTACTCCACTTGCTCGCAGGAGTTCAGTGCAGAAAATGAAGTGAGCTATTTAATAGCCTCATTATACTGCCTGACAGTTACACATCTTTCAGTTGTTCCAGCTCCTCATCTAGGGTCTAGTTGCCTTGCATACATTTAACCCTAACCCCTAACCCTATACTCCTGAATAATCTGCCTGACGTATTTAAGGTATTTTGCAACATCTCTATTCGATTTCAAAATAAAGGTACATTCTTTGGCTGCCCTGCAGGCACCTGTAACATTGCCCCCATTATTACCTTCTAATCGTTCATTCTGTCACTCACTTCGTTGTTATTCCATGAGATGTTCCTTTTTGGGGTGCTTTTAACCACTTATATCATGACATTCATGTTCCATTATTACCATTTTACGGATATTTAACCACTAATAGGCTCCTAAAAAATTTAACGGGCCAACACTGTCCACTTTTATCACAGCCCCAAAGGCCACTGAGGGAAAAACTGGAAACACAGACATGGCCTTCCCTCATTTAGCCTAAATTGGTCTAACGTGGTGAATACAAACAAAATTTGAATGAGTGTTTCACATTGTGGGAAATACCTTTGATTCTGTGTCTATAAGTAAGTTACCACCAGCTACCAGTCCAAAAGTAACAAAATTCCTTGACCAAGTTATTGGACAATTAGCCAGGCTAGCTGTTTCCATTCTTTTTCTTTTTATTGAGTTCTGTCAACACATATTCACATTTTAGTTCAACATACACAGAACCCCGTTTTCCTTTTTGTTTTTTTCAACTGAACTACCTTAACAACAAGAACACACAAATACAGCAGGACTAACAAACAAACAAAACAAAACAAAAAAATAAATAAATAAATAAATAAATCAATCTATACATACATATATATATATATATACACACCACCGGATTAATACCTTTACATTCAAGGTACTATGATATGCTGTCAGCTCTATTGTCATTAAACAGATAGGAAAAAAGTTCAGATTAGAGGGGTCCACCATGTCCAACACTGGTTTGTTTCCTTTCTTTATGGCAAGATAGCTAGCTGGCTGCTGCCTAACTTATATTTTTTTAGTTTTCTGTATTGATTGATCAAAGTCGACATCTCATTTCTTCATTACACTTCTTAATCCTGATTAGCAGATAGACAGTGCCCCAGCTCATCTCTGCTCTGCTCTTTTATCTCTCCTCCTCGTGGCTTCACTGAGTAACCATCTGTGGAACAAGCCCACCACCATAAGACATCTGTCAAGAGGAGTCAGTGCTACGTTTCACTTTCTAAAGATGATGATACTTGATAGGACACACAGTCACCACACTTGGCCAATATGAGAACCAATGAATGTTTGTTTTCTGATAATAGACCTCAGCCACAGCCGCCATGATCACTCCAGAGGATTTCTATCATAGTGAGAAGAACCTGAGCTTTCAATACAGGATCTTCTTTTGGAAATAAAACATAAAGGACTGCTTTCTCTGTGACAATGAAGACTTTGGAACTCATTCCTAAGGTAAAGATGTTTCTGTGTGAACCTTGACACAGATAGCTAATACGGGAGGATTCCCTCTATGTAATGGTTATACACTGTTACAGTTTTCTGCTCAGAGGTGTAAAGGTATCCCATCAATAGTGGTGTGTGTTTCAGTCAACAGGATATTTGAGTAACTGTGCTCACACTTACAGTATCTCTCCTGAAAAGATATTCCTTTGTTAGTGACATGACTCACCAAGCTCTATTTATAGTAATAACATTACAAATACACTTTTTGAAAAATATATTAGCTGTGATCTTCTGCTCATATGCAATTCAAATATAGACATCTAAAGAATTAACAAATAATCTCTTAGAGCCTGCCTAATCATAGCTAATCAGATTTCATCTTTTGATTATATTTGTTATTAAGTTATGCTAATGAGCTGTGTCTAGAGTCTCCTGGGAAATAAGTTACACCAGTTATATAGAGAATATATTAGTCAAGGGCTATTTAAGTGCTCAGGTGCCTGAGAATATCAAGTCGAACACAACTGATGACAGAGGGCAGCAGGATCAACATGGCGCCCCCTGCTGAGGACTACTATTGCCGTCAGTTCCAGCCCAACACCTTTGACCCATCCCGCTGTGGCTCCTGCCTGCGGCCGGATCATATGCACCTGAGCAGCAACACCACTGCTGCTGCTCCACAACAGGACGGCTCACAAGAGTGGGTATGTACATGAAAGATTCAATAGTTTTGTGAAACAATCCGGGCCTGTAGGCTATTCATCAAAATTCTCTGAAGTCATTTTACAATTGACCCACCCCTCGTAGTTGCTGTTGCTATGCATGTATACAGACACAGGATGTGCAGCAGCAGGAGAGTCATAGCATAATGGCAGCTCAGGAATGGCAAGTTTCTATACTCAAAGCAGCTACAAGGAACCTTCGCTTAGTGTTGATTCTTGTTTGTAAAAGCAGAAAACCATGAGAGAGGCCGAAGAGGTCGGTGTGTTTACCCACAAACTACTGCCGAAAACAGACATTACCAGAGCTACTGTGTGAGTTAACAGTTTAAGTCAAGCAGAAAGCAACCAATGAAGCCACCTAACTTTAACTTAAGTCCACAATTTGAAATATAGGCCCTGATGCTCACAATCAGCAACGGCCAAGTTACTGTGACCAGAGAATATAGAATGAAGACGGTCAAGTGCTTTCTGATACTTGTTGCACATGCTGCACAGTGAGGTGATGATGCCTATCTATAACACAATCACCAAGTGAAACTACTGTGGAGGTGGGAGAATGCAACAAGGTGGCATTTGATTCTTTATCATTAATTAATGAAAGCTCATTTAAATCTTCAGAGAATGGGTGTAATTTGATACGCCTACATGACACATGCAAACATGCCCCCTCACACAGCACTGTCCCACTTAAATTAAACTATACTGTGGAAAAAAGTCAAGACAGGAATTTTTTTACCTGTAATACGGACTTTATTATGATCTGAAAACAAAAGGCAACACTTACATCCTTTAAACCTTGCATCTAGTCAAGAGATGGAGAGCTAAAACATGCAAAAACTTCTGTGACCTTGTCTCTTAATGTGAGGTAGAACCAGAGAAAGGATCAAGATAACGATGAGAAAGAAGTTGAGTGGGCGGTTCTGGTAATGCAAAAGCACTAGAGCAATGAAATAATGATGAGCCTGACCAGAGACTAGCTTAAGTTACGTCCTGTACAGTCTAAAAGTATTGACTTAGCCAGAACGAATGGAGAGAAGGAAGCAGGGAAGGAGGAGAGCTGCTGAAAGGATTGACAGAAGATTTGTCTGAAGGACAGCGAGAAGTCACAGTAAGTGAAATATGGTTTAAATGTTTAGACTTGGGCTGTTTGTTGGCTATGTATTAGTGTCTGCGGGGTAAGTTTATGTTGTCTTATTTTGTTTCCTTCTCTAAAAAATATGGCATAAATTGTATCAGCCAACAGGTAGTTGCTGTATTAAGCTTTTTCCAGGTCCAGAATGCAATGTATGTGGTTTTGTTTCAGCATAATATAGAACAAGATCAGACGTAATAGCATCAAAACATGCTCTTTTGAAACTAAATAAATATCTCATTTATACACACTGTATTGCTAGAAAAATTGCCTCAACGTCAACGAACAACCAGACAGCTCAGACTCACAAATGCTTAAAAAAACGTTTCTGTGTTCCACAAACTAGGAGGCAGATGTTGATACCGGTCCCCCGTCCGAGGCGACAAGTGCCAGTAGTGATGATGTCAGTGGTGGTTGGACCTACGAGTGGAGTCTGGTCCACAGTCTGAGTCCTGAGTGGGAACTTAATATCTGTGACACTGACATACAATCCAGGTGACTGTATCCTGTATCCAGAAACAGCTTCTTTTTTTTTTACCTTAAACAAGCTGAGCATATCACTTTATGAGCTGCATAACAGCTGACTTAGATGCACTAATCACTTTATTTATGATTACAAAGGATAAAATGATAATGTGTCATTTGAATAAGGTCGCACATTGTGACAAACCCACAACATTTCTTTAAGATGCACCTTAACAATTTTGGTTCCCCATCCCATTCCAACTTTTCTCATTCCCAGCTCGTCAACTAAGGTAGCTTGGTCCGTGGCCTTAAAGCTGCTGTAAGCATGGTCATCTTTTCCGCTAACTTCCTGTTCCCTTTTCAGTTAGCAGTCCTCTCCATTCCCTCTACATCACCACACTAAGACTCCTTTCTCTTCGTTGCAGCTCTTTTTGCGTTTTTTCCATCAGTGTTTTGCGTCGCTTGCTGTGCTTGGTAGTATTAGCCATAACCGGGAGTGCTGGAACTGGTACCTTCACCTGGTCTGCCATTGCTGGTACACGGCAGGATCCTGCTCGCTGTGTGTTCATGAGCACTTAATTCAAGGGCTCTGCAGTCAACGTCACTATAATAACATAATACATACATATGACATATGACTTTTGTAGTTTATTCAAGGTTGTGAAACAGTTGCGGTTTAGTTAGGTTTAGGCATAAAAATGGCTTGTTTAGGTTCAGGAAAATATCATAGTTTGGATTGAAATAGTTAAGTTCAGTCATGTCATTTACATTGCGTTATTACGTACGTTAACTTAAAAACAAATCAATCTTATGGATGGAACCCTGGCCTCCAGGAGGAATGTCTAGCATATGACCCATCAAGTCACCAAACAACTTAGGCAACTTGTTGCTCTTTTTACTAATTGACGAGAGGGGTGCTTTAAGAAGTGATGCTAATGAGAGTGTCAGGCTTAGAAGTGTAAGGCCACTGACCAGGCTGCTGTGATTGATGTGTTGGAAGTAAGGACTGGCCAGAGAAGGCAACTATTGGTGTATGTTACCTGTCGAGCCCCAGACAGACTGTGAGCAACTAGCCTGTGAACACAGCAGAGCAATTAGCAGCCGAAGAACCACATATTTCCTTGTGGAGATCAAACACAGAGCTAAAAAAGGAGTTAAGACTGGACTTACATTCATGAGTTGGCCAGAACACCAGTCCAGGTCTGCCATATCAACTTCATAAAGTTATAATTTGTCACTGTAGTGTTTGCAGGTCGTTTTGCTGCCACAGACTGGTCAAAAAACACATTTATCCTGCCTTGTTCTCTATTGTGTGTATGAAGTCTAATTTCTCCTTCAGAACATGTTCTGATCATGTTACAGTAAATCATTCAGTTTAAAGCTTTCATTTAGGCAAATTCACAATTCAGCACAAATCAAGTTGTAGGAAGAAGCGGGCACGTGAACGATTCTCTCTTCTGTGCCTAGCTTTACATTTTTATCTGCACACTCACGACTACCAATAAAGCTGGTTCATGATGTATCAAAGGATTACAGAGGCGCCAGCTAAATTTAGCGAGTATTGTTCTTTGGATGGACTGCTCAGTGGTTCCACATGATAGTTTGCAAGTGGATCACAGCTGTGCTCCTTCCTGTAAGACGAAAGTATCGTTTTTCACACTCCTTCTAACATTTGTAGGTGCGTCAGCAAGGCAACTTACAGTCCAGTATTTCACTAAATGAAATGTCCATATTTTTAACTTCCTTGTCCATATATCACTGATTACCTTTGTCCTGCCCTCCACCAGCTCTCCAAAACAGTGGGATTGTCCAGAGAGGAGCAGGTCCCTCAGCCCAGAGAGGCTCTGCGAGGCCCAAAGAGATATGACCCGACTGGACCCTGCTCCCCACCGTGGTACTGAAAGCTCCTGGATGGATGAGAGGAGGGGCAGGTCCCGCAGGGCATCAGGTACAGTCACAGGTGTGCCCAGCAACTTCAAATGTATTCCTTCCTTAATGTATGGAGAATAAGTTGATCTTGACCTTGCCTTGTGCAAGCAATTAATTTGTTCTTGTATGATTTTCAGACTCCAGAGGTGACAGGGAAAAAGAGAGTGGCTACTTCTCTCCAGACAGAAGAGGCAATAGAGAGCAGCAAACGGAGGAAGTCAACAAACAAATGTATCGTTACTACGAAAGAGGGCATCCTCTTCCCAGCAACTATGTTCTTGAGCCCAAAGCCTGTGTCCCCTATAGGAACGTCAACCTCGGCTTGCCATCACAGAGGAGGAACCCAGATACATATTTGCAGGAAGCATGGAGAAGTGAATCCCCAGAAAGATACACGTATCACTCCAACTTTAGACGGGGGACTGATTCAGAGAGGAATTCACCAACACGTCACAGCTCTGTAAGCCCGGATCGCTACAAGTTTGCTGGATCTCCTGTTGGAACCCAGAGAAGGAGCTCCCTCTCCCGGATTCAGCCTCGGTCTCACGCCTCCTCTCAGATTCCTTCACATGTTCCCTCTCGGCATACATCCGGCAGATCCAGTCCGTCCCGCAGGAGGGGGTCCATTGCTGCTCGGACTGCCTCACCCCTGAGGGCCAGCTCTTCTCACAGGCGCACAGACTCTTTGCATCTACAGAACGGTAAATATGATGCTCAGAGGGGATGCAGCCCAGAGTTGAGGAGTTCATCACAAGCGTCAAACAAACACAGCTTGGACTCTGAGAAACTCTACAGGAATCTAGAGTCAATCTCACGCCGTGGATCTTCAGCCATCCAGCGAAACTCGTATGAGGGATCTCAAGCATCTCCCAGAACCAGAACCGCTGTCAACAGCTCGGCCAACACTCGGTCTCGCAACAGCCGCGAAGTATCCCCGCCCAGGAACGGCTACAGCACTCACAGCCACAGCCCTCAGAGGGAGACCTACTCCAGAGAAAGCAGACTGAGTCCTTCTCAAGGCTCCTGGCAGGGGTCCGCTCACTCTTTACTCAGCCTCCCACCCTCTCGTGGGTCCTCGTCATCAAGGCGAGGTGTGGACTCTCAAGTGCTCGGTGGTTTGCTGTCACATGTTGCAGTCACAGAAACTGATAAAGGCAATGAGAGGAATGATGCAGTCAGCGGTGAGAGAAGCAGGAGCAGCATGAGGCGAGGCATGGATGCCTTATTGATCTCTGAACCTAAGAAGGCAGCGGTGGAAGTGGACCAGGTACGTATATCAGGTATAACTAGCCAAGCTAGCAGCAAAGCTCTGTCACTCAGTCAATTAGAGTGGACCAGACTGAAATATCTAAACCACTATTGTATAGATTGCAATTAAATTTAGAGCAAACATTCATGGTCACCAGAGGATGAAGCCTACTAGCTTTTGTGAACCCCTGACTTTTTCCTATAGCGCAACCTTGAGGTTGAGCATTTGTGGTTTTACAGTGAAATTATTGTTACCTCACAAGATCACGTGAGCGCACAAATCCCTCTTGTGGCTGAGCAAACAGGCTTTGAACCAGTCAGTGCTGTAAGAGGAACTAGGTGCTGCC